>NC_136495.1:104891002-104938502 GCF_053919585.1 Euprymna scolopes
CACACATATATATATATATATATATATATATATATATATATATATACATTTTTTTATTATTACAACCTCAAGCGTCTTAACTTAAATCATTACAAATTGTTTAAATAGACAGGATTAATATTATTCGTCGACATCGTAAGATAGTTCAATGAACGGATATTTTTTTCCTGTCTATCGTAACAATTTGTAATTAATTAAATTTATACACTTCAGGGTGTAAAAATAACAATAAAATTTTGGGCTCTACTAACGTATTGAGCAATCAACGTCTTGATTTTTTTGCCATATATACGTATGTATATATATATATATATATATATATATATATATATATATATATATATTTATACTAGCAAATCAACTGCAATTATTGGAAGTAGAAGAAGCCATTTGTTGGAGTGTGTTCTAGAATAATGTATCTGATTATTATTTGATGATAAAGTTGATAAATAAGAAGATTGCTATTAATTTCTGGCAATTGTTTTTGTATTTCATGCGAGGCGAATTTATATTCAGTCAATAAGTACATATAAATATTAAATGACATCATTTAAATAAGTTTTTAAGCGAATATTTGTATAGGATTGCAGTTAAATGGGCTGGTAAACAGCAAAACAAAATAAACAAAATACAATAAGCAAAAGTTCAGCTAGAATTCGTCACTGTCAACTTTCTCTCTCAACTTCCATCACGTGTTCTCCCCACTTCCTCTGCAAACATGCATTTTATTAGAAAACTGACCCCATTCTATTTGCATAAATATGCAGTGAAGATGATATCTCGTGATATTTCTACGAGACTACATCTTAAATTCCCTGGCTGACATCTTTAATTTTTCTTTCTCTCAGATCTCATCCGAAGGTAAGTTGTATGGCCGCACGATAGACACACACTCGAGCGCTTTCTTCTTTGATTATTGTTGTTGTTTATATTAGTCTTTTGGGTAGACAATATTGGCTGCTGCATCCTGCGGTGGTAATATATATATATATATATATATATATATATATATATATATATATATATATATATAAGCATTGCGAGTAGCCTACCCGTGGACACTGTACATAAAATCATCCAATATGAAGCTAACCTGAGAAAATTGCTGCCAATAATTATCCTTGGAACGCATTTATTATCATGAAAACATAATTTGATAGGAAACAAAATGTTTTAAAGTGAGTGTTGGGTTTAGTTGAATAATCGGTAATCTTGATGGCATGTAAATTCATCGTTAGCTATACCAGCTAATACCACAACTTCTATCGTACGAGGATGCATGCGTTAGACACACAATTTCGTTGCATTGCATAGTCGCGGAGCATTAGTATCCCAGATGAACGTAATTGCACATCTAACTTTCAGTTTTAATTTGGCTGGTAGCTTGGCCTGTATTTCTTATGGATTTAAACTTCTGTAGCGTATTGTACACCGTGAATCTTGGTGGAAGCAGAATCTAGAGATCTGATAGTGTGTTTGTTATTGAACTGGAATTTTTCATAGTAAGCGGTTGTTAATTGATTATGTGCACCATCTTATTTTAGCTGCTAGCAATGCTGTATCCCTATTTCTCTCTCTTTTAGCCATTAGACATGCACATGAAGTTCAGTTATATATGGGTACAATTTTCTAATAAGATTTGTGAGTGATCAAACAAGTGCCCAAATATCTGGAGTAATAACAATATTGCTATTTTTCCCTGTCCCTTACTGTTGTGGGGGCAAGGTTGAACAATAAGTAGTAAGGAAATACAATGAAGACGCAAACAACAAGATAACGCAATAATAAGTGTATTAAAGAAATGTATATTTACACTATATACAAATGACGGTGTCGAGTCAGAAAGTCTTGGTGGGAGGACATGTACGCTCTTCGGCGTCACTTCCGGTGGCATTTGAATAAGACAAACCAAGGCCAACCTAGGCTTGCCATTTATAGTGTTATGTTATTCGCATATGCAAATAAGTGGTTGCCACCACAACACCCCCTCCCAAGATTTGAAGTCACACAGATTTCAATATCTTTTTCTTTTTGGGTTTACCATTGATGGTTCATTCACTTTTCTTTCCCTACCTGATCTTCGGGGTTCAGGTGCATTTTGAGGCGGTTCCAAATTAAAAGATTCGTATATGATATCTATGGTGTCCTCCTCTTCGACTGTTGTCGTATCATCATCATCTTGGATATGAGGTTTTTTTATCTGATTTAGGTGCCTTTTATGTATATTCTGTGGACCTTTAATCATGTATGTACAATCACCAATGCGTTTATCCACTACTCCACATTCCCAGTAAGATGTGTTATTTCTGTAGCACTTCAAATATACTCGATCTCCCGAGTTATATTTCTTTCTTGTCGTGTGTGTAGTGTTTCGGATAATTGCCTGCCTTGGCAATAGTTTGTCAAACGCTGATTTTACCTTTCTGGCAAACATTAGATCAGCTGGTGATATGTTTGATGGTGTACTAGGATGTGGTGTAATCCTATATACTTGCAAGAATTGTTGCAAAGCTTTTTCTGTTGGTGTTCCAATGGATTTCTTTAACGCTCGTCTTAGCGTGCCAACGAACCTTTCCGATAGGCCGTTCGATACGGCGGAGTCGTGATGTGCTTCACTCGGAACGTGTCGCAAAATTCCTTAAACTCTGCGGATGTGAACTGCGTTCCGTTGTCAGTGACCAGTGTGTCTGGTACACCGAATCTTGCAAACAACTCGTGTAGGAACCCTATTGAGTTGTTCGTTGTTGGATTCCTGCAACGCATTACCTCCGGCCATTTTGTGAAACTATCCACTACAATTAAATAATAGTTTTCACCTACTGGCCCAGCGAAGTCCATGTGGATTCTCGACCATGGTTGGTCGGTTTTCGGCCAAGGTTTGTGTACTATAGGTGGAGATTTTGCCGCTTACTGGCATCCTTTACATTAATCAATTGTTGTCGCTATGTCAGTGTCCATGTTACGCCAGTACATGTAGCTTCTCATTAACGACTTCATTCGATTTATCCCCGGGTGCCCTGTGTGGAAATCTCTTAAGATCCTATTCTGCAATGTTTTGGGTATTACCACTCTCTCACTGTACCATAACACATCGTCACATATGGAGAAAACTTCCTGCACCTTTGTGTCCGTTATAATTTTCTCTTTTATGTCCTTTATATATTCGTCTTTCTCGGCTTCCCTTTTAATGTCCGACAAAGTTACGGGTAGTTCCTTAATGATGTTTGCTACCATATTTTTTACTTCAACATTCGTCCGAATTGCTGCAATGACTGATTCTTCCAGATTGTGTTTCTGTGGTATCAGTCTTGACAGTCCATCCGCATGGCAAATCTTTTTTGATGCTAGATGTTGTAGCTGGAAATCGTAATTAAGTAGTATTGTACCCCAGCGCAGCAATCTATTTGCGGTGTATACCGGCATTCCTTTTTTTGATCCATAGATCGTGACTAACGGTTTATGGTCGGTTTCAAGTATGAATTGTCTACCATATAAATATCGGTGAAATTTAGTCACGGCAAAGATTATGCTCAACGCTTCTTTTTCGATTTGTGAATATGCCCTTTCGGCTGGTATCAGCGTTCTCGAAGCGTGCGCTATTGGTTTTCTAGACCCATCCGGCATAATATGTTGAATGCATGCTCCTAAGCCGTAGGAGCTAGCGTCACTAGCGACGACAATTTTGTAGTTTGTGTCAAAGTGCGTTAAGAATAATTCGGATGTTAGTGCGCTCTTTATTTTGTCAAAAGCGGTTTGACATTCTTGCGTCCAGTTCCACGGTGTATCCTTTTTAAGTAGATTATTTAAGGGTGCTCGCAAGTTATGCATTCCTTCAATAAAAGATTGGTAATAATTTGCGAGTCCCAAGAAACTCTGCAAGGTTGTTACATTATCGGGTGCTGGCATATTTTGTATTGCCGCAGATCTGTCTGGGTCTGGACGTCGTCCATGTTTGTTTATTATGTGTCCAAGATACTTAATCTCGCTCATACAAAAGTCACATTTACTTTCTTTTACTTTAAAGCCGAATTCTTGTATTCGAGTAAATACTTGTTTCAAATGTTCCTTATGTTCTTCTAGGGATTTGCTCCTGACAACAATGTCGTCCAGGTATGCACATGCGCACTGAATACCACTTAGCATGGTGTCCATCGCTTGCTGAAGATGACAGGCGCTACTTTGATGCCAAAAGGCAATCGGTTGTATTTGTATAATCCCTTATGCGTATTGATGCATAGTATTTTGGAGCAATTCTCCTCGACCGGTATTTGCAAATACGCGTCGCTCAAGTCTATTTTGGAGAAGATATTACCCCCATTCAACTTCGTGAATATTTCTTCTGGGCTTGGTAGGGGGTAATGGTGATATTTTTGTAGTAGGGAGTTTACCCCGGTCGAAAAGTCTGCGCACACTCTAACTTCGTCATTCTTTTTCTTTACGTATACGGTGGGGGCTTCCCACTCGCTGTGTTCTATTTTTGATAGAATTCCCGTCTGTTCCAATCTATTTAATTCTTTATCAATCTTTTCCAACCCAGCGAACGGAACATTTCGCTTTTTTCTAAAAATTGGGCTGGCGTTTTCTTTAAGTTCAAACGAGGCCTTGAATTTATTGCAGCGACCTAAGTTAGTCGTGAATGCCTCAGGAAATAATTCTTTTAAATCGTCTTTTATATTTACTGTTGTTGGAGAAGAACATTCTAATTTTTTACATAATGTATTGATTGGCTTATCCCATAGTCCGAATTTCTCAATTAAATCTATTCCAAACAGATTTTCACTATTTTTTAGTACGAACATTTTTAATTTCTTCGAAATCCCTTTCAATTTTATCGGGAGGACAACTTCTCCTTCAAATTTTATACCACCACCAGTTACCGTCCGGGCTGCTTTACTAGTTTTCATCATGGCCGGTTTTCCCAACTTTTTCCACGTATTCAGGTTTTTTATAGAAACATCGGAGCCGGAGTCGAGTTGTAACTTTATTGATGTTTTAAATATTTCCACTTTTACGTATTTTCGCCAATCTTTGTCTAATTTTGTATTTGATTTTGTTTGCTGTACTCTCTTTCTGGTGTAATCTTTATATCTGCAGCAATCGCTTTTATGTCCCACCTTCTTACAAATGTAGCATTTTTTCTTCTTATAAGGACAATCTGATTCCCAATGCTTTTCTGCACATCTCTTACAGTTATATCTAGGAATAGGCTTTTTATATTCTGTACTATATTTATGGTTATTATCTTTGGAATATCCCGTTCCATTGCTTTTCTTTGTAAAGTTCTTGGTTGGTGCGTATGGTTTTCTAACTTTTCTTACATATGCCACTCCGGATTCTTCTATATTTTTTGAATCCTTTCTTTAGTGTAATGGCCCTTTCACAGTCCTCTGCTAGTTTCTGGAGGGTTAAATCTTGCTCAGATTCCAGCTTAGACAACACTCGTCTGCGTATTTCTGCATTTTTCGTGGAAACTAACCCTTGAGCGAAGATTAGACATTTAAAATCTTCTACCGTTAGTTCTGCAAGCTTAAAATTATCGCAGTTTTTATTGAAAACTGATGCGTATGTCAAATAATCTTGGTTGTCCATCTTTCTTAGATTCATGCACAGCCATCTTTTATGAAAAATAGATATATTTGGAAAAAATAATTCTTTTAGTAATTTTACAGCTTCCATGAACTCTAATTCCGCAGTTTTTTTTTAGGTAATATGTAATCTACGAATTTGCTGTGTTCTGCTGTACCCAATTTTCTGAGTAAGAGGCTCACTTTCTGACTATTTGGCCAATTTTTACAGTCCAGTTAAAAAACGTCCTCGTATCTTGTGTAGTATGCTTCAAAATTCTTCTCTTCCTCAGGCACATAATGAAATGTGTCCATGCTATTAAAAATAGTTGTATTGGAGAAATTAACACTGTCGACATTTTCTCGATTACTCTTTAGTAGTTCCAGTGTGTTAGCAAAACGTTCCTTTTGTCTTTATTCATATTCCAATTGTAGTTTCTTATGCCTTTCGTCCTGTTCCAATTGCAGTTTTTTCTGCTTTAATTGCGCCATTTTCTGCTTTTCTTCTTGTTTTTGCTGCCATTTCAATAATCTGTCCTCTCTCTTTTCCTCGCGGTCAGCCTGTGCCTGTATTTGTGTTTGCAAAAGCTCGTTTTGTGTAGCTTGTCTGCGTTCATCCCGCTCAGCCTGTGCTTGTAAAAATTGCATGAACATTTTTGATATGTCTTCCATGTTTTTGTTGTTTTTTTTTAGTGTGTAGTTAAAAAAATATTGTACCATGTACCATATACACCGGTTTTGGTTACAACAAAAAAGCAAATTGCTGTAAGCCTCTGTTTTCAATAATAATATCGCTGCTTGCAATAATATATTCTTTTTGCGAGTCACGCTGCAAAAAAAAAATAAAACAGGTTTATCTGGAATCACGAAATGGAATTGACTTTCCGTTTTTAGGCACTTACTAATAAGTAACTCTTTCCACAAAATAAAAGTTTTGTTTTTTTATCGAGTCACAATTGAATAAATGTATGCAGTACATTTAGTTCTTTGAGTTTTTTTCTCTAGTATTTTAGTAATTAAAATACCTCTTAAATTGAGATTACCTTTTTTTCCGTGACGTTTTACTGTATTATCCGTTATTCAGTAACAACTTCAAGAAAAAAATCCTTTCCTTGAATTTTAGTTTTAGCTGTGGTATTTCCTTTTAGTACCGACGTCAACCAAAACATTAATTAAAAAGTCCTTTATTTGTTGTTTTGTTTACGGAGAACAGTAATTAGAATCCACTGTGAACTTTTTTCGTAGGTTACTTCCTTGCTTTTCGTAATACGGGTCTGATCTGTCGTTTTTGCGACAGAACAAAGTTCGCTTTTCGTTTGCAAGTTGGTCCTTTAGTAAGATTTGTCGTGTAGCGACAAACAAACATTCACTTTTACATCCGTTTGCAAGTCGGATTCCCAGACAACGGCGTAAATTGTCGCTTTTGCCACGTTAGAGTTTTTTTTTTCACTTGAGTTGAAACTTCTCTTTGGCGTAAAATCCGTTTGCTCGTCAACACTTTGCATTTCTTTAAAAAAATGGTCAACCTTTGCGTTGTACTTTTTTTTTAAATAGTTCTTCGTCAAACTGTTATATTTGACGCTTCATATCTCGTCGCCAACTGTTGTGGTTGCAAGGTTGAACAATAATTAGTAAGGAAATACAATGAAGACGCAAACAACAAGATAACGCAATAATAAGTGTATTAAAGAAAAGGTATATTTACAATATGTACAAATGACGGTGTCGAGTCAGAGAGTCTTGGTGGGAGGACATGTACGCTCTTCGGCGTCACTTCCGGTGGCATTTGAGTAAGACACACCAAGGCCAACCTGGGCTTGCCATTTATAGTGTTATGTTATTCGCATATGCAAATAAGTGGTTGCCACCACAACACTTACAAAATGAGAAAATAAAGTCGGTATAATGCATAGAATGTAATATACTGGAATAAGACAATATTATTTTGAAACCTATTTACAACACGAGGATATAAGTGTGTTTTTAAAATATTCTTTGTAACCCTTTGTAACGCTGACGCCTGGTCAGAACCCCAGTGTCTCCTCAGTGTGGCCATTCTTGGGTAGCTCAGCCGTCCAGGTCAAGCTAATTGCTATAATACCTACCGACCCTGATTACTTTAATAATATTTTACCTTTTAAATAGCAGCCTTGAATATTTGTCTTTTGGCTGGATTTTAGAGGATCTAATACCCGTGCCAAAATGACAAATAATAAGATGTGTGTGTGCTCGGATATTTCGATTGATGTCGTTGTTTGGATGATATATAATAGGATTAAAATCGGTGACCGAATGAGTAATAATATGAATTGTTTCATAAAAAATATGCTTTTCCCTAGGAGAGTAAAAGCCAGTCCTCTTATGATGCTGACTAGAATTGAAACGCTCTAGCTAGGGTGGACGTGGCGTTGTAATCGGTTAGTTTGGTTGTATATTTATTTTCAATTGTTGTTAAAGATATTCGCGCAAAAACGGAAAATCCGGTTTGCTTTTAGATTTCGATTTAAAGGATGTTTCTAAATTATTTGTTAATCTTAGACCAAAAGACGGAATGCCATCTTGATTGATGGTGAAAAAATGTACAATTAGAGAGAATTAAACATTTGATCCGAGGTTATGTCATCATATGTTGCCTTGGAAACCATTGAGCTAATCGGCTTTTATATTGAGCGTTACAATTATAGTTATACTTCCTTTTTAGAAACTAAAGTGGAAAATTGCTTGAGATGCTTTAATTTAATTATTTGACAAGAGTATTATCTGTGCTAAGTACGTAATGATATTTACACAAGAATCACCACTTATCAAGGCACGGACGCCACTCGAGGATATGCGTTAATGGGTATATATTAGTCAATGTGACTATAGCGTAGTAAATATAAGTGGTGGGAATTTTGTTAATTAGATTACTTAGGAGGGCGTTTATCCAGAACTTTTTTATCTTGGACTTGAAGACAATCAGATTGTAGTCCGCTGGGAAAAGGGAAAGTTCAACAGGCTTGCAGTTCTAAGAAATAAACTTTGTTCGTAGAATCTACATTTAGGTTAAGGCACAGACAAGGAGTGTGGGAGATTATTGATAGTGGTATCGGCCAGACTAGTGTTTTTCGAGAAAGTTTGACGAGGGGGCACCATCTTAATAAAATGTATGTTAAGTATACTGCTGTAGATTACTTTTCTAGAATAAAAACTTATTACATTGGAGTAAAAATTAGATATG
Organism: Euprymna scolopes; assembly: GCF_053919585.1. Lineage (NCBI taxonomy): Eukaryota > Metazoa > Mollusca > Cephalopoda > Sepiida > Sepiolidae > Euprymna > Euprymna scolopes. Next base: position 104,899,787 of record NC_136495.1, read on the forward strand.
CCCACATATTGGTCTTTCTCCTGAATCTATTTCGTGGACTAAAGTTTATATGGCTCGAGTGATAGTGATTCTTATTGCTAATGGGGAATTGCAATTCCTATTGTTATTAAGCGTTTTATTTTTAGTCTGAGGCATACTATGTGTAATTATTAAAAGTAAATGACACGTCGTATATTTATTATGTTTACACTTAATTATCTTAATATATCCTAAATGCCTAATGGCATTATCTAAGAAGGTTGCATTTTGTTAAGAAAAAACAAGTAATTCCAGCATAGATAGGTGGCATTATGGATTTCGTAGGTGTGATTACAGAACCTTAACAGATAAAAGCGTGGGGGTCGGATTATTATTCCGAGTAAAGTTTTAGGTAGATGCCTAGCAAAAAGACAGCCTTGCATTAATATTCATTTGCTAACATCTTTTCTCTGATAAGAAGAATGCGTTTCTTTGGAACTCTTTGGATTAAGATAAACATAATATTTAATATTTTTGTATCTTATTGTTTATTGTACAATCTCCTCGAAAAATAAATTAATGTAAAGTATGATTTATAATCTAAAATTGAGTTCTTAAATATATATATATATATGAGAACTCAATTTTAGATCACCCCCACACACACACACACACACACACACACACACACATATATATATATATATATATATATATATATATATATATATATATACCAGCAATATAAACGCAATTTAAAACTATGAAAGCGTTAAAATCCAATGTCGATATTTTTATGTGCAAACCAGACAAACGTGCAGGAGTGGTGATTTTGGACAAATCGGACTACGTTGAGAAAATGGCAGTTATTCTCAATGATGTTTCAAAATTCCGTAAACTCGGTCCTGTCGAGTTAACGGATAATATTGCAAGAACGAGGCAAAAATGCAAAGAAGTCTACTTGCATTATTTAAAAAGAAAGTTTCTTGCATGGACATCTATGACAGGATTCGACCCTCTTGTTCACAAGATCCTAGAATGTATGGTCTCCCCAAAATACACAAGCAAGGTGTTCCGCTGAGACCTATTTTATCGATGGTTGGTTCGGCACAACATTTTTGGCTCAGTGGCTTGTGGAAATTCTGCAACCTGTGCGCGAATTATATACTACGCACTTTATCCCTGATTCTTTTCAGTTTGTTGATTATATACGTGGGTTGGATTCTAATGCAGATACATCTCTTATGTGCTATTTTGATGTCTCTAGTCCAACATACTGTTGGATGAGACCAACATACCGTTGGATGAGACTATACGAATATGTACTGACGCGCTTTACAATGGTCGCCTGACTGCTCCACGTTTTTTCTAAAAGAGATTCTTATTGAACTCATTTTAATGTGCCCAATATCTGTGGGGTTTAGATTTTGTGATATTATGTACTGTCAGGTCGACTACAATTTATAGGAAGCTGACATTTACTGGCCTATATGTGAACTGGTTGTATTTTGTACTAAAACCATGTAAGGTCGGCTTAATTAATACTTTGGTACATAGAACCCTGATGATTTGTTCACCTAACAGATTGGACTACGAACTCGATAAGATCAGGGAAATATTCATCAATAATGGTTATCCTGTTGACCTTATTGATGACTGAATTTTCAAAAAGGTTGCGGATTTTAAAAAGTTTAGACCTTTGAAATGCCTGGTTTATTTAAAAGTACCGTGGATTCAGGAAAAGATTAACAGACTTTCCAAGCAGATTCGCAGAAGTATTTATGATTGCTTTTATTATGTGCCCTTGCGTTTGGTATATACTACGAGACCTGCATTTCCTTCTTTTAGCAAGGATAGTTTGCCTTACATCAAAAATAGCAATATTGTATATCAATCCAAATGCCAGTGCGATGCTGGTTATGTTGGGCGAACATCTGTGCATCTTTTGTCTCGTATAAACCAGCATGTTCCATCGAAGATCAGACAAGGGAGGATGGGTTTTGGTAGTCTCCCTCCTTCTGCAGTCTTGGAATCTGTTATTGGCCAGCATTTAGTTGACAACCCGTGTTGTGCCGATAGATATAAAATAGAATGGTTCGAGGTGCTACATAGAGCGGACCCCAGAAACCATTTAAAGATGTTGGAGTCTGTCCCTATTGCGGTGCGGAAACCTTCTTTGTGCCGTCAGAAAGACACATCTAACGCATTGTTTCTCTTTGTGGAACTTTGAATCCTTTCTCCCATTTTCCTCCTCGTTGTGCTAATATTTTAATCGTTTCTTAAACGTTATTAAACTTTATTTTAGTGTCACCGTATTTTTGGTACATTCAATAATTCCCCTTCCAAACTTTTTACTTTCGACATAGTATTATTATTTTACGCTATCGATTTTCTCCTGATTAGATGATAGCTGAAAGAGCTTTCGAGAGACTTCCGCCCTTTATATTTAATATATATATATGTGTGTGTGTGTGTGTGTGTGTGTGTGCGTGGGTGTGTGTATGTGTGTGTGTAAAAGAGATTTAGAAGGCTGTAACAATGCGAGGAATGGATTATAGTCGCTGTTGGTAAGAGGAGACGAGAACAAGTGGCGATTTACAAATCAATAAGTACACACACACACACACACATATATATACATATATATATATATATATATATATATATATATATATATATATATATATATATTCACATACAATTTCAATATATACAATTTTCCCGTGGTCCAGGAGTAAGGTTCTAAGCGCCTTACTTGTAAATCCCTTGCAACGTATTCCATTATTAATTTCGGAAATTTTTTTTCCCTTTTCAAATGGTGTGCGTAACAGGTCGATTCAAAGCATACAACTGAATAAATAAATAAATATATATATATATATATTATATATATATATATAATATATATATGTATGTACTTATTGATTTGTAGATTGCCACTTGTTCTCATCTCCTCTTACCAACAGCGACTATAATTCATTCCTCGCCTTGTGACAGCCTTCTAAATCTCTTTAACACACCTATCCCACACAATGCTTCAAGCAAACTACATATCAACCATATATATATATATATATATATATATATATATATATATATATATATATATACGCATATCCTTTTACAGATGATAAAATAGCCCGATTGTCGAAGAAACGATTCAAGTTAGGAAGGACGGCCGGGCGGTCCAACGAGTTTAATTATCACACACACACACACACACACACACACACACACACACACACACACACACACACATACACACACACACACATACACACACACACCCACACACATATATATATACATATATATGTATATATATATATATAAATCGTGGAACCATTAAAATGAACACAGTTTAATGCATCTTATATATATATATATATATATATATATATATATATATAAGCTATATTAAGAAATCCTGGAGACATTCATGTGAGCACAGCTTAACATATCTTATTATGAGTAGATAATTTAGAGCTTACCATTAGTTAAATAACTTTACAAAATTTCTTGAAAGCTCCTTAATTATAGTTTCCAGTCACGTGATAACCGCTTCGTTAAGTTCATTAGATGTAACGAGCGAGAACTGGCAAACGATGTCTCTGCACTCAGGATTCTGATTGAATAGTGGCTTTTTAAAAGCAGCTAATTATTAGAGAAAAACAAAACTAAAAAAAAAAAAACATGTTTCATGACTTCTTTCTTTCCATTCCATAATGTCAACGTCTCTTTTTATTTCTGTCTATCTATCTACATCATTATTTCTGTCCTACTCCGCATGCTCGCAGTTCGGCCTTCGTTTGAAAGCCACTAACTAATTCGTGCGTTGCAATAAACGCGTTTTGTTCAGCGGATTCTTAATGATGGCTACTGTTCGTTTTTGCGCTCAGAAGGTGTTAGTTAACAAACGTCAAACAGCAATATATAAATTAGTACACAGACACACACATACACACATACACACACTCACACACACACATATATTTATACATATATATATATATATTCAGGTTAACCAACGGGTAAAGATTTTTGCTATTCTAATCAAAGATGGTTTCGAATCTTTAGACTTGCGTCAAGTGTCACTTCTTGCATTGATAATTTCAAAACCATGAAACACTATTTACTGTTAGGATAAAATAGTTATTCATAATTTGTGGGTGATTCGCCACTTCATGAACAAGTTCTTTAAAACGTGAGTTCTCTCTGGGAAATGAAAGGTGGGCCCTGGCCCTGTGCGAGATCGAAATTTTAAATCGCTGAATCACTAGAGATCGTCTTAATCATGTTATGCTATGTATTTTAGCTTCATAATTGTTAAATTTTCCCGTGATCCAGGAGTAAGGTTCTAAGCGAATGGGGTTAAATGGTGGTTCTGTGGCGTGGCTTAAATCGTTCGACCGGCGGCAATCGTTTGTCCCTGCACTTATAACTGCGAAGAATTGCACACTAGTGTTTGTATATATATATATATATATATATATATATATATATATATATATATATATATATATATATATATATGTGTGTGTGTGTGTGTGTGTGTGTGTGTGTGTGTGGCATCCGTCAGTCGAAACGACTATGAATCAGCGCCGTATTAAGATGCTGCCTGTATGCATCCTTTTGTGTGACTGTAGAGACCAATTCTTGATTTGCATAGTCTGCCACAGCCTTGACATACGAAGGTTGTTATGCAATTTGCCGCTTCGTCCGGCTGTTCCGCCTGTACACTCGCTCTTCTCCTAGCCCTCTTTGCAGCGTTTTCAAAATGGAGAGTCCTCTCGTGATGATAATCCCCTGGCGTATCATTTTTCTCCAGGCAGTTTTGTCAGCTGCAGAGTCTTCCCATGTATTCCTGTCCACCGAGAGAGCCTTCATGTACCGCTTGCAGACATCCCTGTAGCGAAGATGGGGTCGCCCCCTCTTTCTTGAGCCTGAGACAAGCTCGCCATAGAGAAGGTCTTTAGGGATGCGCCCATCATCCATCCTGCGCACATAGCCCAGCCAGCGAAGACGTTGCTTACGCATTAGGGAGTAAATGAATGGGATGCTCGCTCTCTGCAGAACATAAGTATTACTCACTCTGCTGTCCTGCCATGTGATACCAAGTATCCTACGTATACACCTCATATGGAAGACCTGGAGTTTCGTCTCTTGTGTTGAGTATGTTGTCCAGGATTCACTCCCATATATATATATATATATATATATATATATATATATATATATATATATATATATGTATATATATACATATATATATATGTATATATATATATGTATATATATATATATATATATATATATATATATATATATATATACTAGAAGTACCAGTCGTTGACTGGGTTCAAAAACAGACTACAGAAAATGGACTGTGATTGATGAAAGTATGATAGGTTATGAAAAGGAAGTGGGTTGGAAACAGATAGGTTTGGATACTCAAAAATGTTACACTAAGAAAAATATGATGAATGTAAAGATAATTTTCGCGAAAATATATTTTTTATATCAACTTTGTTTCCATTCGTAGCCAAGAGTGACCAACAAAATGATGTTTCCTTACAATGAGAAAATGTTATATATATAATTATATAAATATACAAGAAATAAATGTTACCATAGTCAATAAAAATTACTTTTATGGAAGAAAAGTTCATTGGTTTGTATTTTTAAGTAGTTTGTAAAACATTTTTTCTTTTATTCACGAACCGGTTTAAAAAAAAATCAAAATGGTAGCGACTTTGAAATGGAGAGCCCCGTTTTCGATTTTAAGGAGGGGCACCTGAGCATTCTGTGTTAACAATTTAAGAGAGTTCCGTCAACGTAAGGAATATTTATAAACATATTTTAATGTTTTCCGTTTTGTGATTGAGAAATATTCGATTATGGCATGTATAGTTTATATAAAAATTCATTTAAATAGCCATCGGCTCAATAAGAACGTGGATTTATGAGGTGAACTTATTCGACACAATATGATTCAATTAAAAAAATAAATAAAACTAACGTGAATTAAGATTAAAGTTAAGGTGTAATTATGTACCCTCACCCCTGGTAAAAAAAAACCTATTAACTTTGTGACATATTTACATGGTCAGGCGCGAACGAACACCAAATAATTTTATTATACCATATTTTTTCAAGGTGATGGACAAGAGCTTGGTTAATAATAGTCTGAAATATTTAGGCGGTAAGTGTGAGGAGGCTTATGGGGCGGCAATTTACTGGGTCAGTTCTTTCTCCAGAATTCTTGAAGACTGGTACCACAGAATCAGTTTTCCAGCAGGCAGGAAAGCAAGATTCATTAAGGCATTTGTTGTAAAGTTTGGAGAGCACCGGCACTACTTTGGCGGAGCACATTTTTTAATAGCACAGTCGGGATGAGATCAGCTCCACATGCCGTTGAAGTGTCAAGGTTTTTTTATGATTGTATGCACCCCAGAAGGGATGATTCCCAGATTTTCTAGTGTGCCGTGTGTCCGCAAAGAAAGTCAGGGAGGGGGTGGTTTGCAGGGTCCAGTGTGGAGTTGGAGGCGAACCGACTGGCAAGCATGCTAGCCTTCTCGCTTGCTGAGCAAAAAACCTTATGATTGTTGGATAGTGGGGGAATTGTTGAGTGCCTATTAATTACTACGCTGTTGGAGATTATCCAGCAGTCACGGTTTCCTAATTTCTGTGCTTCGATGCTTTTTTTTTTGTGGTTTCAGTAAATTCTCTCTTAGCTGTCCCTATTTCTTTCTTACAGTTATTTCTGACTTCTATCTTTATCTGGATGCCGGAAAAGATCAAAAACAGATCCATAGAGAAAACACCCTTTTTTATGTAATTATTAGCAGGATCTCTGTACTGACTTTGCACGGTGGAATTATGCCCCTCACCCACTTGAAAAAAAGCAATAAAACTACGGTTGTTAGTGGATATCTTTCTGCTCCTGTATTATAGTGGGCACTATAGTGCGCGAATATAATAGATGTACCGTGGCGAAGTACTGACTTATTTTACATATATTTTTAAGTTGTAGAATTTTGCTTCTAAATAATCTAGTATAAGTTTTAATGATTTATTCTGATAACGGAAACAATTACTGAACTTTATTAAAATAAATATGTAGCGTAAACAAAATTCTTAGCAGAAAAAAATTGATTTATTTCGTTCAATAAACATACGTATTATTCTTTCGGCATAGAAAACGCAAATATTTCGCAGCACACCGTTAAAATTTAGAGATGTAAGGAGACGTCGTTGTTTTTAATTTCTTTTAGGAGAAATCTTAATAGAAAAGTAGCAAATATTAGGGAGCTAAACTATTTAATATATAAATACATATTTGAAAAATCGCAGCGGACCAAGTGTAATATCCAGTGTAGTATCTGTTCTGATGCTAAACTTCACCTTTTCCGTATTCGGTCAGTGGAGGAGAAATTTTTCATGGCTGGGAAAATTTTCATTTTTGTTCCAATCACGAGTACCCCTTTTTGGGAACCTGGATATTCCCCACAGTAATAACCAACTTTTTGTTTAAATCTGCTCGTCGTCTTCATCGTCATCGTCGTCGACCTCGTCGATTAAGACGTTGTCGTTGTTTTTGTTATGTTTTTAGAAAAAAAAAATTCCAAAGATAAATTCCTAAATATATAAACATATATGAATGTGTTTTCTGGTTAAAAACTTAAGTGTGCTGATAATCTGATGAATGTGTCATCGTCGTCGTCGTCGTCGTCGTCGTCGTCGTCATCGTCGACAACGAAGACGTCGGCGTTGTTTTTTTTATGTGTTTAGGAGATATCTTAATATAATATTTTGGAGCTTAACAATTAAATATATTAATACATATAAAAAGCTTAGTTTTGAAACATAACCAATGTGCATGCAGTGTGTTTTATGGTAGAAAAATAAAACTCAGATGTGTCTGCTTTCCCGAAGACGTTGTCGACGAAGACGTCGGCTTTGTTTTTTATGTGTTTAGAAAAATCTTAATATAAAAGTCGCAAATATTTGGGAGCTAAACTCTTCAATATATATATATATATATATATATATATATATATATATAAGTCGTTTTAAACTGGTACCAATGTAGAAGGAGTGTGTTTAATGGGGAAACACCTAAGTTGATGTTTTGACGAAGATGCCGTCGTCGTTGTCGTAAACACAGACGACCAGGAATAAGAATCTTATAATGTGAATTTTTCTTTTAAACTTTGTAAAAGAAATCAAGTAAATAGGGTATGTTATGTTCGTTTAATGATTTTCTCTCTCTTATATAATTTAATATGTTCTATGCATTAAATGAAGTTGGATCCGGTATCAAAAATATATCTATTAATGACGTCATGTTTTAATGGTAGTAACGTTCGTTTAAAAAAAATGGATAGCTGTATTTCGGTATATTAGAATTATCAGAGTTCAGATCATGGGAATACACGGAATTTGAAGAGGGAATCTTTATTACTTGTGAAGCCGAAATTGGAAGGACGATGTTATGTCTACGTTTCTATGATCAGTTACGTTAAGTGTAACCGCAGAATCACTATAAATTATCATGGAACATGTAGAAATGGTCCCGGTGTCAACTGGTAGCGGTGGTAGGACTAAATAATTTGTCAGAAAAAAAATAGAATCTTCTTCCTCAAAGGAGGTTGCAGTTGTAACGGTGTTACTCGTTAGATTCAATGTAAAATTTTTGTTATCGCGACTGAATGTGTAAAAAATTGTGTTCGAAAGCTAAATATTGAATATATTGATTATTGAATTTGGATGCAACATCTGTGGTTGCAAGCCTGCGGTAATTTACCCGATATTATTTATTTATGTATATTACATATAGCGGACGTTATAAGATTTCACCGCCTCTTAATTCCACGATTTACATTTTTCCACGTTATTCTAATCGAAAGAAAATTTTACCTCCAAATTATTTTATGTTTTTTTTTTTTTTTGTTTTTTAAACATATTTCTTATGACTTTTATCGTTAGGCATCAATATTCAATTATCACGTACTAAACCCCTACTTTGCGACTGTCTCTCTCGTTTGATCGTTAGATATGTCCGCCCAAAGCAGGAGTTTGGGTATGATTTTACTTTCCTTCGCCACTCTCTGAAAACTGTTACAGGTTTTCGAGTATGTAGCGTCGGAAAAACATTCGAAAAGTTTCCAATTCAAACAAAAATTAACTACAAATGTTAATTGTATATGGGAAAAAGCTATTACAATTTTCGATATGTACTAATCTCATATACAAAATATATATCCCATATAGACATGTGTTCTGCAAGCACATGTACCCCCTCGACGTAACTACTCTGGACAAACACGAAAAGCAACTAAATCCCACCCTTAATGTAGAGATCCCTAGATGTAAGAGATCCTTCTATTCCAGTAGTTTCTTCCCCAGATCCGCTGGACTTTGGAATTCCCTTCCGGGTTCCTGCTTCCCAACTGTACTGACATGCAGAAGTTCATAAGTAACCCGAACCGAAATCTTGCTGCCCAACTCACCACATAGTACCCCTGTATCTTATGTCCCTGATAAGAGTCCCGTACATCAAAGTGGCAGTGTGTCTTGGTTGGGGGTGAAAATGTAATTAAAAACTTTTGGATAGGTGTACACAAAAACATCAAATATGTTTGAAAGAACATATTTATTTCCCCCCCAAAAATATTTACACTCACACGCCAAGATATATATATATATATATATATATATATATATATATATATATATATATATATATATATATATATATATGTGTGTGTGTGTGTGGGTGTGTGTGTGTGTGTGCATTTTCTTTAATATTTACACTCACACGCCAAGATATATACATATATATATATATGTATATATATATATATATACACATGTGTGTGTATGTGTGTGTGCATTTTCTTTAACAGCTTTAAAAATGTATTAATATTTTCTTACTGTCCTTCTTTACAATATATTTTGCTCGGTAATCAGTCAGTTTTCTGCATCGCTGAATATTTTTACTTGGATGAACAAGTAACAGTACCAATGCTATTAAAGAGATCATCAGTTGGTTGCCACGCACCACTGGGGGCGAGATTAAAAACAAAGCAGTATATTAAACCAGAGCTCGTCAGCAGTATTTATCAAACACCACCTCTCTAAAAACGCATGGGCAAAAATACCTTTTATACTGGATCGAGTATTTTTCATCAGATAAAGTATGATAACGAATTAATTTCATTAAAAAGAAAGATTTATGGCTGGTTTTATCCGTCCTTTTATCTACAAGTTAATGTACCTAATGTTTACGAACTGTTTCATATAGTGTGTGGTGGAATATAATCTAATACTTATCACACTTATTTTTGTTAGTATTATTATTTTTATATATCTAAATTCTGGTTTACTCCTCCCATATCTATTACTATTATTTATTAAGATATATAAGAAATATATAAAAATAGGTGTAGAATTAAAATAATATAAATCCATACATTTTTACATTATCCTATAAGAATTTATTTATATATATATATATATATATATATAATATATATATATATATATATATATATATATATATATATATGGGGGCTGTATGTGTGTGTGTGTTCGTTACAACTCTACTTTCAACCGAGTCGTTGTTTGGTTCGTTCACCACACTCTTTTCTTCTACCTCTTCTTTTACACACGTCCGTTCGTTTTCGTGACTCAAAATCGTCTCTCTTCCCGCTTTTCTGTCCTCGTTATTTATCGAATCACGGTACGAGATTCTCCGAGATGCTCCGAGATTCCACGAGACTTTTTTCCACATAAACGCATGCGGGTGGCATCTTGATTCTTAGTTTGTGCTCTGCAGGCACAAACGCGCAGTCTCTTTAACGCTAAGCCACTTTCTCCACACTCCCCCCTGATTTCATGATCACAGGGGCGACAGGGGGTGGTGATCGCCGCCGTCGGGTGCTTCTACGAAGGGAGACAGTGCTGCTCTCGTCTTTGCGTGCGCTCTCATCCACCGCCTGATGGTCGGTGAAAGCTTCATCTCCGTGGAGGGTACTGATATCAGAGTCACTGCTTGATAGGGATGGTGCAAACCAAAGCGATGGCCCACTCGCCTCAGAGTCAGAATCACTCTCATCGTCCACTGGAGCTGGTACATGTGTCGCCGGCCGTAGGTCCCTAACGTGACGGGGTACGCCATCAACCTGGACACACTGCTGACTCACCACATCGGTCACTGTGCCTCGTTTATACTTGTCAGTACATCGGTTTCCTGGCGGCTTCACCCAGACAGCTTCCCCTTTGGCATATCGATTCCGTTCTATCTCAGTGGCCACAGTTGTATCGGGGTGGATTCCTTTTTCTCGGACACACTGATAGATTGCGTTTGCAGGCGCCGTTCCTGGAGAGACGCCATCCTTTGGCATGAGATTATACCAGTACACAGCTTCTGCGATGGTGCACTGCTTCCTGGCTGCAATTGTTTTGATGCTGATATGGCTTCTTTCAGCTATACCATTGCCAGAAGGCACATAAGCGCATCTAAACCGCAGTCGCACCCCCCCATTCTTGTAAGAACTGCCTCATCTGATGGCTGCAAACGGCTGGGTCGTTGTCCGTCATCACTTCATCGGGCGCACCTCTTTCAGAGAACACGGATGACAGCTGGTGAATAATGTTGCAAGAGTCCTGGCGCCCAAGGAGTCTCCAGACTGCGAAACGTGTAGGCCCACAATCGATGAGGGTAAGGAAGTGGTTTCCACCGTAGTGTGTGATGTCCATGCCCACTCTCTGCCACTTACCACTCACTCCTAACTCCCTTTTCTTCCATCGTGCTGGAGCTGGGTCGATGGATTGGCAGGCCTCGCAACTTTCCACCACTCTTCGGATATCTTTTTTTCCTACTCCTGGATCAATCATCTTGACAAAGTACAGTGTCCGCTTGATGCCAGGATGTCCAGACTGTCGATGAATGTCCATGATGCGCGCTGCATCCATATAACACACAACTGCTGCACATGTGTTTTGCAGATTATCAGCATCTCTCCGAGCACCAGCCAGAAGCCATCGTTGAGGGACTCTTGTCAAAGCATCTGCTCTGTTGAGCGCAGACCTGATCAACACTACGTCCACGGTCAGGTCGTACTCTATGATTGTGTCGACCAAGGTGGCAAGCCGTCTTCGAATAAACATCCCAATCGATGCTCGTGTCGTCAGCTGTGCTCTTCCACTTAATGCATCGGTTATCCACCGATGAGTGCATGCCGAGTCAGTCATGATATGTAGAACCTTGGCGCGTCATTGAAGCGCCAAGTTAACGCCCTTCAATGTGGCATCAAGTTCGGCCAGGTATATGTGCCTCGAATAATTCTCTAGCCGAAGCCAACAGGCATCTTCAATAATGGAATCATTAACTGCAAGGGCAACTCCAAGAGCCAGTGAACTACCATCCACCCAGGCCGTGAACTCATTCCCGCTGACGCACCACTTTCCCTGAACGGGGTCATCACTGGTCACTCTGGACACAGTCTCTGTCAACATGCTCCTTACGGTGGCATCGTGTACTGCATCGTCCCATCCCGACGACACGGCTGTTGCACGTCTCTTTATGGCTGCGATGGCCACCCTGAGCCAACCGCACACAGGGAAATGGCCTACCATTTTTCCACAAAGCGAAAACACTGTTCGTCGAGTGATGTCTGCTGGGACCTTGGGAACGTGACTTCCTCTTCTCCAGGAAAGTCCCTCCTTGCTATTGCGCACGTGCAGGCCGAGAACTTTTGCTCAATCGCACAGACGCTCTGGTTCCTTACATGTCAGTCCAAAGCTTTCAAAGTGCATTCTAACCGATTGCGCTGACATGAGGTTCTCATTGACGAATATATCATCGATGTATGAGGATGTTGCCTGTTGCACTGCCTCATCTTGCTGCCGGATAGCATGCATGATTGCTGCCATAATGCCTTGGGCCACATTTAGACCGAACCCTAGCCTGGTTAGACAATATCGGGTTCCTCTAATTTCCACAGTCAGAAATGGCCACAATTTCTTCTCAATGCGTATTTGCAGATAGGCCCTGCGTAGATCCAGAGTTGCCACGTTCGATCCCTGCTGTCGGCACTCCCTTAATTTGAGTGCACACACATCAGCCCTTGAGCTCAAAGTAGTCTAGGACGGGACGGACCTTTTGTTTGGTCTCTTGTACGACGGCCATCAATGGAATCAGCCCTCGCGGGGGGCCAAGCTCATCCTCTGGGTATGGAAAAAGCCAGCAATTATCGATCCACGTTTGCAGTTCTTCTTCATACTTTTCCCTTATCCACATGGGTGTTAGGGCTTTTCTTTAGTATTGCTCGTGCCCGCGCCAATACTTCCGATATGTCCATCTCCATCTCGTCCACTTGGGATGAGGCACGGAGCAGATCTTCCACACTCTTAGGTAATCCTGCAACAAAGGCGCACACCAAGCTTTTGTCTGACATCCCTCCAAATAGGACCGATAGCTTTTTTTAGCTCAGCCAGATACACATCCACCGTTTCACCGGGATGTAATTTCCGGGCCATGAATTCCTTCCATGCAGTAATTGGATCTAATGCAAATGCTGTAAAAAGGGCGCGCTTGATGCAGGAAAAATTTGTTTTTTCCTCATCAGCCAACTGCTGGTATACTGCATATGCTCCCCCAGTGAGGTGCATTGGGACCACGCATTCTATACGCTTCGCCCCACTGAGCTGACATATTAATTCTGCTTTTTCCACCCATTCCTGCACTGAGTGATCAGCGCTACTGCCATCAAACAGGGGAATTAGCTAGGGATCAAATCCTGACGTCATGCCGGAATAGCTTGTGTTCATTACAACTCTACTTTCAACCGAGTCGTTGTTTGTTTCGTTCACCACACTCTTTTCTTCTACCTCTTCATTTACACATCTTTTCGTTTTCGTGACTCAAAATCGTCTCTCTTCCCGCTTTTCTATCCTCGTTATTTATCGAATCAGGGTATGAAATTCTCCGAGATTCTCCGAGATTCCACGAGACTTTTTTCCACATAAACGCATGCGGGTGGCATCTTGATTCTTACTTTGTGCTCTGCAGGCACAAACGCGCAGTCTCTTTAACGCTAAGCCACTTTCTCCACAATATATATATATATATGAATTCGTAATTTTATATTTGGCTTCAGCAGAATGTCTTTAAATATGTCCATTTCTTCAGTCTCTGCACTATTCATATTTCTTTTTATAATAATAACTCTGTTCCGTCTGCCTGCTTCCCACCAGACTACAACTTGGATGTCTTCAAGTCCAATGTTAACAAATTCCTAATGAACCGCCCCCTTAAGTAAACACTTCATCAAACTTCCACATTAACGTAATGTAATTGCAATAACTCTTATCCCTGAGTGGCTTCCGGGCCTTGATAAGTGGTGATTACTGTGTAAAAAAAAAAATATATATATGTATTATTTTAACTCACTCTTTTTTCCTTGTACCAATTTGAGTATTATTTCACGGAATTCTATCTTTCAAATGGTCTCGGAATATCTTCTAATAATGTAATGACTTAGGATTTTTACTTCTGGGTACAGGACTTTTACCAACTTTTTTTTTTTTTTGGTTTTACCGTCATTGGATCTTCTACTCTTTATCGACCATCAATTCACGTAAAATCATTTGTTTCTTTTTTCCATATTCCTTCTGCCTCACTCTATTTTATTTTTAAGTTTTAGAAAGTAAGCTCTATGGCTCACTTGCAGTTTCATTAAATAATTTGCAAACAAATCCGATTCTGCATTTTCCTAATTCCTACCCTCTGATGGGAAGGAAAACATTTCTTTCGAAACTCCGCGGATTTAAGACAATCCACTAAATTTATGTGTGTGTGTGTGTTTTTTTTTTTAAAATAAAATATATTTAAACTCTAGGTAAAGTGTTTTTTAACATGTTATATATATATATATATATATATATATATATATATATATATATATATATACCCAAATAAGGAGCGACAGGAATATATATATATATATATATATATATATATATATATATATATATACGACATACATATATATAACAATATATATATATATATATATACATACGACATACATATCTATATCTCTATATATATTTATATGTATATCTATATAGATCTATATATCTAAATCTGTATCTATATATATATATATGAAGAGAGAGAGAGAGAGAGAGAGAGAGGGAGAGAGAGAGCAACCTTGATTTTAATAGAAATCCGAAATCCAAAACAACGGAGTAACTGTGGGAATAGAATACAGAGTGTACACACATAGCATACCTCTCAAATTATAAAAAGAAGAAAATATAATAAAAGAAACATAAAGAGGGAAAGAAAGGAGTACATTTAGAACGTTTAAAATGTTTTAATGGTGGATGACATTTTGCACGTAATATGACTGAGGCTATATGAACAACTTTAAAAAATCCATGAGTGTACATAACAATTGTTAGGAATAAGAGAAAAAAAAAAGATTAACGATCACGTGGGCGTTATAAACAGTAAAGGTAAGACTTGAAAGGAATTAAAACCACCTAGATCTACGACATTAAAGAGAGTTAGAATAGCGTTGGAGTTATTAATTGAGAAGACACTGCAGAGAGTAGAAATTGCAGAACGAAGGGATTTTATAATGAGATATAAAGAGTGCGAATGATTCTAAGAACGTGACAGAATGACGAGTATACAAAATAATTGAGACGGAGAATAATAATTAAGATTAAAGAAAATCACCGGTGCCTACAATGTTCATGCCTGTAAGCGCTGGTAATCAGGTCGGTAACAAACAAATTTGTGTTTACCAGGGATAAGAAAGAAAGAAAAGATTAAAGCTGAACTGATTTAGCATCATCATTCATTTTTTTTTTATTTGAAATATTTTCCGGAAACATCCTGTATAGTTAATTAACTGGAACATTTCCAATAAATATCGCTGTTTATGTTTACAACAAATATTCTATTACATAATGAAGTCATACGTGTGCACAATTTTACTGCAAAATGATATTTGCATACACATTTACTTAAAAAAGCAAAAAAAATCAACAAATCACCAATCATATATATATATATATATATATATATATATATATATTTATATATATATATATATATATTACTTCATTTAATCACATGAATTAATATACAAAATTGTTAAATTTATTTGTTCAATACGTAGGTAAAGCAAGGTAGTATGTTATATATATATTGCAATTAAGCTACACTGAATATTTAATCCACGCTAGGATTCATCAGGGTTCTGCGAGGAGTTGTGGTAGTATCGCGTTTTTAATATACGCACATTTATTTTGAGTTTTTCGTTAGCTAATAAGCTTTCTAGTTTCCACCGCATCCTTCCTAATCAGCCAATGAGTAGGCACTTACAGGACGAACGCAAAGTTGACCTCCGGTCCATCCCATCCTTTGCATGCGCTATTTAAGCGAGAAGCGTTGATATCTAGCGTTCTGACCTATTTTAAACTAGGTTTAATGTGTTTGTTTTTGTTTTTGTTTTTTCTGTTTTCATGTTAGTTTATATATATATATATATATATATATATATATATATATATATATATACATATAAGCCAGTCTTATATATATACATATATATATGTATATATATATGATAATTCATGTATATGCGTGTTTATTTTATTTATTTTCTATTGTTATTGTTAATTTTAAAGTTATTTTCTATCGCTATTTTAGAGTAAGTTTTATTCTGAGAATACAGTTGTTCGTTATTTCTCTAGTACAGTTAAATAGATCTTTGGGTTCTTAAAAGTATAAGATAGCAATTTTTCTTGAGACATAAGCTACATGGATCGTCTAGGTCTCTACATGGGTCTTACTAAGTTCCATTCGACTACCGGCGAACGTCCGCTTTCTTTTCCAAACGAGTGTATATATTTCGGAATAAAATTCCCTCGTTTATTTTATAAATTTGTCGTTGCAATTTTGACTTCAAACCGCGCGACCACGCTTACCTATTCGAATTCATAAAAAAAAACGCAATAAAACATCACGTGGACCCTTAAACTAACTTTCTTCCACTCAACACCATGGCGAAGAAAAAGAGAAGAACCAAAAAAGATTAACAAGGGATTTTACTCCGAAATATATTTCTTAAAAAAATAAACACTCGTTTATTTTATAAATTTCGCGGTGCAATTTTGGCTTCAAACGTATTTAATACACATTTATTCTTCAAATTTAAGTCAGCGCTTCTAAGGAATATAAACAAACAAAAAAAAACTAGCCAGATTTTCAAACTGCGCGGCTACACGTTACCTATCCGACTTTATTAAAACCTCGCAGTTAACCGTCATGTGGACTCTTAAAATTAATTTCTTCAATTCGACATCATGGCGAAGAAGAAAAAAAAAAGATAGTTTGATGGAGTCTACCTCCGAAATATATTTGGGATGAATTTTAAACAAGTAAAGTGTTTGTTTATATTCCTAATATTGGGATTTGGTTTCAATCGCACTTGATGCGTATTTTATTTTATTTAAATTAAAACAACGTTTCTGTTGAACTCTTATTCTTGACGTTATTCTCGCGTTACCTACGCACAGTCCAAACGTTTCAAAATACAACCGCAAGATAGACCGCACAGCTTTATACAATTAGACGTCTTGCTCCAAATTTGCAACATAGAAAAGAAATATATTTGTGATGAATTTCAAACAAGTAAAATATTTGTTTATTTTCTTAATATTACGTTGTGATTGGGTTTCAAGCGAACTTGATGCGTATTTTATTACATATATATATATATATATATATATATATATATATATATATATATAAACATGTATATATATGTATATATACATATATATACACACACACATATATATATATAAACTAACAATAAAATAACACATTTAACATAGTTAAAATAGGCCAGAACGCTAGATATCTACGCTCCCCGCTAAAATAGAACCCACCAAGGAAGGGTGAACCGGAGGTCAATTGCGCATTTGTCCTGTAAGTGTCTACTTTTGGCTGATTATGAAGGGTGCTGTGGAAACTAGAAAGCTGATCGGTTACCTAAAATATCCATAGAATGTGCGTATTTAATAAAGCGATACAACCACAACTCCTCGCAAAAACCTGATGAATGTAAGCGTGGATTAAACGTGGAGTAGTCTGTGTAGCTTAATTCCCATATATATTTCATAACTTACTATATATATATATATATATATATATATATATATATACACATATATATATGCATATATACATATATATATATATATCCATATATGTGTGTGTGTGTGTGTGTGTGTGTGTGTGTGTGTGTGTGTGTGTGTGTGTGTGGGTGTGACCTTTGAATCACGAGTTAGAATATGTCGAATTAATGGGTCCAAATATGGGTGAAACTCTTGAACATCTGGTTTGTTCGTTGCCATATTTCTTGTGTGGTGCGACGCTCTTAGGCTGTGGGATTAATTATCTAATCGCTCATATTTTGATAATTATATATGTATATATATATATATATATGTATATATGTATATATATATATATATATAGGCGCAAAATCACGTATAATTTTGATTCTCTAATGTTTTAAACATTTAATAATTTTATTTTATTTTTTCAGAATTTTGTAGAAAAAATATTGGCAGTTGATCAAGAAAAGTTTTTCACAGACCAACTAACTAAAATTATTGCGCTTTTTAAAGAAAAAACATTATTCCATTATCTTGGCTGAAAGAGTCTATCGTTGGAATTATTATGTCAGACAACCTCTCAATCAGAACATAATTGATCATCTTGAGAAATGACTTCGGCAGCAGGGCTCACTCAGTCATCATGTTCAGTACGTACAGCTGAAAATGAAGCACTCGTAGAAGACAGCATCGTTGAAAACCCAGAAGCATTTTATACTTTGTGACATATTTCTATTCTATAAATGTCAAACGTGACCTAAGACCACATAATTTTGGTATACCAGCTGAAGAAGATGCCATGTAACCTAACAAGCAATTAGTAATAACATTTTCGGAATATCTCAGACTACTTGACACATTTGCAAAAGACTCGAGTTTCGATCCCAAAGTTCGAATACGTCACACTAATGAGTCCAAATACAGGTAAAACTCTTGGAATTTTTGTTGCTATGGCTCTTGTCTTGTCCGACGTTCTTGTGCTGTGGAAATAATTATATAATAGCTCATATTCTGAAAATTATATATATATTTATATATATATATATATATATATATATATATATATGGATACAGGATTAAATGTTAAAATCGTCTTCCTAGAAAAGACGATATGATTGCATTTCCGTTTGATGAAAACTGTTTTTCATTTTTTTGTTACAAACCATCTCCTAGTTGGCAAGTTGTGTACAAATCCCAAGAGCGATAGTCAAGAGTGATGTACCTTCGCCTTTAGATCTGCATTAGATTTGTGTCTGTAGTACGTGTGTGCTCGTCTCCACAGTCGTTTTATTTGATATTTCTGCAGTTTCATTATCGTTATGTGTTGTATCTTCTCAGCCATCCATCTGATTCCAATTTCGCTCATTTTTTGTCATTGTCTTTCGGTATCATTCCTAGCGCTCCGACTAATAGTGATGTTATTTTAAGTTTCTTCATTTTCCTGATCCCTTTAAGTTCTCTGACCAGTTCCATGTATTTGCTCCACTTCTTCATCTCCTCCATTACATTAAAAACATTGATATCTGTTGCACGGTGTCCTTTTTCTGGTTGGACTTGGGAGCCATATTTTAACAGAATGGGTCTTTTTCAGATGATACATTTCCTCTCTCAGCTGTTGCTTTCACCGTCCGATGATATCGATCTACTATTCTATTTCCTCCGGGCCTATAGCTTCTTAACTTTGTCTGGAGAACTTCTGAGCGTAAAAAAGTGTCATTGTCCAGTATCAATTCTTCAACTGGACTCCGTTCAGGCATCACATTTTCCAATTACTCTGCACCTGAATATACCCAATTCCGCACGTAATTACTTCCATATTGCCAGCCTTTTAGGGTACCAATCAATCATTGACAAGTATGATCCTCAACAATAGTGGGTTATGTCTATAGCTAATCTTGTCATATTTTTCGTAGTCCCAATCTCCCTCGGATCATGTACATTCAGGGCAGGATCGATCGACATCTAAGGCAATTCCTAACAACTTTTGAAAGATTCATATCACACGAAATAGCTTGTGTTCAAATTAGTCAAGATTCAATAGTTAGATTTGACACACTGCTGCCAAAATTCCTTAGTTGCAACACACAACTATCTGCTATTTCTCTCTCAAATTCAAAAGCACTTCCGCTGATCGAACTCCCTTATTCAAAATTCAACTCCAAAAGCGAACACCCTCTCTGAAAAATCAGGTCTCTTTTATCCCCAACCAAAACATTCTAATTGCATATCAGGTGGTAACATTGATGACATATAAAGAGATAAGGCGATAATTTTTATTTCTTTTTTCATCATTTATTTTTGGTGCACCTAGATTGTACTACTTGAGCAAGGCAGGTTTGTCACAACTTTTTAAACATGTCAGACCACGCTTTGTTTTATCCGTGTATCCTGCTGCAGTAATTATACTTTCGGTGTTCTGCATTTTGTATGTTCTATTCGTGTTTTGTTCTGTTTACACAGGCTTCTAGACAAGACAGCTCTCTTCCCTTGTATTTCCTATTCACGTAGGTGAGAGGAATATTGCACCATCACACGTACATAAATAACATGAACAGCCGGTACGAAGACGAGGACAAAAAAAAATTAGTATTATACTTAGTATAAGTCGAAATGTGTCTTGTGTAAAGTTGCAAGATAGGTTTCCTTTACTCGAGTGTGCGTAGTTGCTAGTAGTTAAGAGAATAAGTAGAATTGACATTTAACCCCGTTGGTAATTAGTTGGGTTTTTTTTTCGCTTTTTTTTTCCCTTCTTTATTTTTGATATTTACGTTAGAATAAAATACTAAAACAAATTCGGTAACTAAGCAAGTGAGGAAATAAAGATTATAGACTGGACGATTTAATTATAGACATTTGTTAATAAATAAAATTGGAATTAATATATGTACTTTAAAATATACACAGAAAGAATAATGGATATTAGTGGTAAAATTAAAGAAAGACTAACTAAAATGCACAAAACTAATACATTATTCCTTACTTGCTTATTCCGATTATCAAGGATTAAACAAACTAAAGAAAAGTGTCCCACATTCTTAGAAAATGGTCGTTTCCATAACAATATTTTTGTCAAGTAGTAATGGCGTTTTGACGTTTAATCATAATGCATTCCAAATGTGTTTTTTTGACGAGTCACTAAGACTATCATTCAAGGTCTGCTATTGATAGTGATTTCTACTTATATATAGAAGAGTTGCGGATTAACAGGTACACTGGTTTTACTAGTGAGGGGTCTACTTATACGTATTATCTCATAAGGTAAAAAGGTTTTACTTCTTCTAATAGAATTTTTCATTTACAACCAGATATATGACACAAAACCATACTAATTAAACTTAATTGTAAGGGAGTTAATGCCTGGACCTTTTTTAAGTTTTCCTTATCTTTTTTTTGTGTTGTTGGAAAGCAACGATGTTACAATCGTTAAATAAAAAAAAAATAAAATAAAATGCATGCAACAAACAAATAAGTTCTTACTTGCTACTTTCACTTATCTGGGAACAAAAAAAAAGTCTCCCGCATGCGTGCTTAGAAAATAGCCGTTTCCATCACAATAAACTTTTTTTGCCAAGTAGTAATGCCGTTTTAACGTTCAACTACATTGCATTCAAAATGTGTTAGTTTACGAGTAACTAAGACGAACATTCAATGTCTGCTTATATATAGAAGGGTGACAGCTTAAGAGATACGCCGGTTTTACTTGGGAGAAGGGCTTACGTATTATTCTTTGTGGTAAAAGATTTTGATGTGTCTAATATCTTTCATTTACAAGATATATGAGAACACCATACTAAAATAAAAAAACTTATTTCTAAGGGAGTTAATGTATGGACTACTACTACTACTGCTACTACTACTACTACTATTATTATTATTTTTATTATTATTATTATTATTATCAAAATTTCTATTATCATTACTATTATTATCATCATTATTATTGCTACTATTATTATTATTAATATTACTATTATAATTATTATTATTTTACTACTAATATGAATATTATTACTATTATGACTATTATTTATGACTGAATGTGTAGCTAAATATTCATGCTTATGTAAAAGCATAAAAAGTATATATATATACATATATACATATATATATATATATAGAGAGAGAGAGAGAGAAAGAGTATCATAAAAGTGCGTACACCTCTCAAATTTCTTCAAATATTTATGTATATCTCTTCATGAGACAACACTGATAAATGATTTTTGACACAATTAAAAGTAGTCCGTCTAGCATATATAACAGTGTTAATTTATTTCAGCCCCAAGATAAGTCAAAATATAGCCATTTAACGCTAAACCCCTGGCAGCAATAAGGAATACACCCTTAACGAAAAGTTGGCAATATTAACATGCAACATATCAGATCTCAATAGTTTGTGTGGGCACTATCATTATCCAAAACTACGTTTACTTTCCGGGCATGGAATTTACAAGAGCTTTACATGAAGCGACTGGAATGATCTCCCAATTTTCAATTACGAAGTTGCGAACCTGGCGGATATTTGAGACTTTGCGCACCCCCACCTTGAGGATGCTCCAAAGAAGTTTTATTGGGTTCAAGTCTGAAGACATTCTTAGACAGTCCATCAACTTTACCCCCAGCCTATTCCTTAAAGCAGTGGTTCTCTTGTATGTGTCTTTTGGGTCATTCTGATGCTGATACACTGCTCTTCGACCCAGTTTACATGTTGGAATTCATGTTTCTCTTAATGAAATGTAACTCTCCAATACATGCAGCACACATGCAGCCCCAGGCTAGAACATTCCCACCACTATACTTAAATGTAGGCATGATACACTTATCATTGTACTCCTCACATGGTCGTTCACATATGTAAGGCCATCAGAACCGAACAAATAAAATTTCGTCTCATCAAATCATAGGGCATGTTTCAAGTAATCTATGGAGGTTGGCATGTCTTTAGTAAAATGTTTGCGGGCTTCCTTGTGTATTGTATCCAGAAGATGCTTCCTCCTTGGGTGACAGCCATGGCCACCAATTTGAGGAGTACAAGTATAAGTGTATTATGCATGCAGTCGTGCATAGTGGTAATAATTTCATGGTCTGGGGTTGGATGAGTGCAGATGTTGTAGAGATACATGTCATTAAAGGAAACATGAACCCTAATATGTACTGTCAAATACTGCAGTAGGGCATGATCCCCTCCTTCCAGAAACTGGATCAGGGAGCAGTGTTCCAGGATTACAATGGTCCAAAACAACCAATGTTTTACTGAAGAGGCTGAAGGTAAAAGTGATGGACTGGGCAATCATGTCTCCAGACTAGAACCCAATAAAACATCTTTGGAGCATCCTCAAAGTGGGGGTGCACAAAGTTTCAAATATCCGCCAACCTCGACACGTTGTAATTGAAGAGAGCGAGAGCATTCCAATTGCTTCATATAAAGCTCTGGAAAACTCCTTGCCCAGGAGAGTAATGGTAATTTTGGATAATCATGGTGACCACAAAATATTGAGAGTTAACATGTTGTATGTTAATATTGACAATTTTTCGTAAGGAGTGTACTCATTTTGTTACTTGGAGGTTACCTTTAATGGTTATATTTGGAGTTATTCTGAGGGGAAAATAAATTAATTATGTTATATATACTGCAGACAGACTACTTTTCATTGTGTCCAAAAATCATTTTGTCAGAGTTGTCCCATGAAGGGATATACTTAAATAATTGAAAACATGTGAGGGGTGTACTCTCTTTTGTTATACGCTGTATCCTTGTGTATTTGCATTGTTTATTATTGTAATGCAATTGACTTATATTTTAATTTTTCCAGGGCTGCTGTTAAAAGCGTAGTGAGTTAACGTGTGTTAAGTGGTTATAGTTATCAGAAAAAATGAAAACGCAGCGCTAATAGTGCAAGTTTACATAGGCAGATTGAGGAGTTACGTTTATTAACACAGACACACTCACCCACACACACCCACACACACACACACACAAACACACATATATGCAATCTTATTAATGTGTATTACGCTATAGGGAATGCAATAAATATCTAAGTATTAAACACACCATCTGGTTGCTGCAACGTGATGCATATTGAAACACATGACTAGAAGCACTAAAATATTTATGCGACGAAAGTCAAAAGACGATAATTTAAGGTATTGAACACTTTGAAACATAAGGTAAAAATAGGGATGATGTGTTTTATCGAGTGCGAGAGATTGTATGCCTATAAGCAAAGTTATATTAATAGGATTTGAGCTGCTAAAAAAAGCAACCTCTTTCTATAGATCTATATGTAATACGCAAATCTGTATGTTATATGTGTACACACAGTAAAAAAGAGAGATGAATTAAGATCTATGTATATATATATATATATATATATATATATATATATATATATATATATCGGTAGATAGATAGACTAAATTCGTCTATATAATGTACTCTATTTATGTGTGTGCATTATGTATATGTATATATGTGTGTGTGTGTGTGTCTGTCTGTGTGTATATATATATAGACAGAGACACAAGCAGATATATATATATATATACATATTTACACACACACACAAACACACAAATATATATACATATATATATATATATATATATATATATATATATACATATATATATATATATCAGTGGTGAAAAAACCGGACTAGAGTGGTCAATGTGTAGCCAAAGCAGTATGTAGGAAATTTATTACTGTGAGTCCAGAATGAGTTTACATAATGTTTCAGCTAGCGGGGAATCCTCAAAAGAAGAGGAAATATCCGACTAGCTTCGTCAGAATTCATAGATGGACTGAGTTATAATACCAAATAAGAATGGAAAAATTGAAACAAATTAAGGCGAGTTAGATAAGAAGAGTGAGTGAAAGGGAGGGGACGTTGGAATTTAAAGTAATAAGGGGGCATATAATAAGAGGGGGCTATTATTAAATATTAATTATGTGTTAATGTTTATGTACGCTCTTCTAGTTTATAACAGTTAAGATTAATAGACGCTATTCTTATTTATAACGGCATGAGTGTAAGCAGCAGTTAGCAGTTAATTCAATGGATCACCATGGCAACATGCTTGAGAGTCAGGGTTAGTCGGCGTGGTGTGGTGGGAGGAGGAAAGAACAGGTTGCAAATGCGGTTTAAAGTGATAGAGATATAGCATGGCGGTGAGAGATAAAAAATAGTTATAGTTTTCTTTTTATTATCAATTAATTTTGGAATTGTCGGATGTTGCAGTTGAAAGAAATAAAAAAGAAGGGAAAATAGGAGGATAAATTAATGAATTATACGTTACAGGTGTATTTTGATAATATAAAGATAGATTATATAAAGATAGGTAAGAATATCAGTAAGTTAATCAAATAATAAATTAATAAAATTATTAAGGAAATGTTTATAATAATTGAATAATACACACACAAACGCATACACATGTACAACATACTCACACCCATCAATGGGGGAAGAGTGCATGCCTGAATATATATACATACACAAATTATTATATATATATATATATATATATATATATATATATATATATATATATATATATATATATATATATATATAAATTAGCCGGGCGGGGAGGAATTGAAAATTTCCAATTACTCAGAGTTCTCGCCTCATAGTTTCTTATTGGTTATTTTGATTGTTAGGTCTTCATTTCTAATGTTTTAGTTACGTCTTTATTACAATTGGTATCCTCTGACTTGCTCCTCTGTCTATTACTTACTTGTTAACAACTAATCATCTATTTACAATGTACATTATTCAATTAATTATTTAATTTACGCTCTACGTATATTATATGCTTTCTTTTATATATACCTCTCACTTATTCTCTCTATAATTATTATATTTTTAATATTTACGTATTTGGGTATGTATATATACTCAGGCATGTGCTCCTCCACCATTGATGCGAGTGAATATGTTGTACATGTGTAGGTGTGTATGTGTATTTGTGTGTATGTGTGTTATTTTCTTATAATAAACATTTCTTTAATAACTTTATTAATTTATTATTGGATTTACTTACTTATATTCTCACCTATTTTTATATTATCAAAATAAACTTGTAACGTATAATCAATCAATTCACCCTGCTATTTTCCCTTCTCTCTTTCTTTATTACAACTACAACGTCCAACAATTCAAAAATGAATAAATAATAAATAAAAAAGAAAAAAATAATATTTTTTAATCTCGCCCCGCCCGGCTAATTTATATATATATATATATATATATATATATATATATATATATATATATATATATATATACGTATTTGGGTATGTATATATACTCAGGCATGTGCTCTTCCCCCACTGATGTGTGTGCGTATGTTGCACGTGTGTATGTGTGGGTGTATTTGTGTGTATATGTATTAATCGCTTATTATTGCATTTCCTTAAGAATTTTATTAATTTATTATTTGATTTACTTACTGATATTCTTACATATCTTTATATTATCAAAATAAACCTTAAACGTAAAATTCATTAATGTATCCTCCTATTTCCTTCACCCTTCCTTTTTTTCAATTACAACGTCCGACAATTCAAAATTTAATTGATAATAAATCAAAATAAAAAAAAAACTATAAATATTTTTCAATCCCTCCCCGCCCGGCTACATCTCTCACTATAACTTTAAACCCCATTTGCAACATGTTCTTTCCTCCTCCCACCACACCACGCCGACTAACACTGACTCTGCAATCTGTTTCCATGGTGATCCATTAAATAAACTGCTAACTGCTGCTTACACTCATGCCGTTATAAATAAGAATAGCGTCTATTAATTTTAAACCGTTAAAAATTAGAAGACCGTATATACACATTAACACATAATTAATATTTAATAATAACCCCCCTCTTATTATATACACTCCTACTTCTTTAAATTCCAACGTCCTCTCCCTTCCACTCCCCCTTCTTATCTAACTCGCCTTAATCTGCTACGATGTGTCCATTCTTATTTGGTATCATAACTCAGTCCATCTATGAATTCTGACGAAGCTAGTCGAATATTTCCTCTTCTTTTGCGGATTGTCCCCTAGCTGAATCTCATGCTGGACTCACAGTAATAAATTTCCTATAAAAGGATATATATATATATATATATATATATATATATATATATATATATATATATATATATAGAGAGAGAGAGAGAGAGAGCTAGAGATATATCTAAAGAAAGAGAAGAGAAACAAGTAAAAAATAAAGGGAGAACAATATTAGATTAGAAGGAGATCCGACATTTCATTAAAATAAACGAATATTCCACACTTCCAGTCTCTTATTGTTATCGAAATAAATTAAAGTGTCTATTTTTTAACCAAGTGCTTGCTTTAGCCCGAGATACACCATGATGCATCGGAACAAAGGCGCACATGCCTCCTCACATGGACTTAGTACATAATGCATAATTGTCTTTATTGTGCTGTAGAAGATTTACGATTGATTTATAAAATTCTCTTTGCATAATGGCATTCATTTTAGCTTCATATAAACAAGTTGGGACATACTTAAATTTGGTCCAAATCAAACTGTTTTTTCTTTTATAGGATTTTTTCGATTATCGAGATTTTCGAAAACATTCTTACAACAGCACCTGCTTAATATATCTTTCAGCCAGATGATGATCCTTTATGATAAATTTCCAAAAAAATATTTGCGTGGTCGTTTTGTAATCAACAGGTAATTGCCGCTCTCATACACAAAAGATAAAAGTACATAATCTCTATATAAGCAGCGATAATTTACACACAAACTTATGCATTTACACAATCATATATATATATATATATATATATATATATATATATATATATATATATATATGTATATATATACATATATTTAAGGGGATTAAACCAACAGTCTAAAGACCAGAGTATATTTTAATGTATTAGTAAATCCATTAATACAGTTAAATTAGAAGAAAAGAAAACAGGGGTCGTTGTAATTCAGAGATATAATAAGCTGGATAGGCATATATATCCTAGAGCTATTTTAATAGTAAGTAAGATGATTGATAATTTATAATTAAAGTTAAGTTGTGTTTATATAATATATATATATATATATATATATATATATATATATATATATATATATATATATATATATATACTAGCCGTATTATCCGACGAATAATGCCATTTCAATACATAGGCATGCTCTTATGTCTTAATAATAATGACTGCTTTAGCGCGTCGTCCGAGCTGATATTTGTTTTGGCGCCATTGTTGGGAAATTACTCTTTAGTAATATCAGTTGCCGATACTTGTTATATTTAATCGAAATGGAATGCGTTAAGCAATTGGTCAAAAAGGGTTGCGGTAGATGTTTATTTACTTCGCTGTAGACTCTACCGAAAGAATAGGTGACCGTGTCCAAATTCACATAGTGTGTATGTTAAAAAATTATTCATAAAAATGTCCGGGGAAAAGTCAATCAATATATGTAAATGCCCCGATACCTAAGTGAAGAATTATGGGGATTAATAGAAAGTGCATAGAAATCTACAGTTTTGTAAACTTCTATATCTATCTATCTATCTATCTATCTATCTATCTATCTATCTATCTATCTATCCATCCACCTATCTATCTATATATCTATCTATATATATATATATGTATATATATATATATATATATATAAACAAAATAAGTTATACGAAAAATAAACGAAGTGTCAGATAAAATAAATACTGTAAAAATATAAATTTTCGAAAACATCTCAAACGAAATTCATGAAAATATGAAATGATGAAAGAGAGAATGTTAAATAAGTGTTTGTAAAGGAATAATTATTGTATAAGCAATGTAGATTTTTTTTGTAATGAGGAGTGTTTTCTTTGGATTATTTAATCACAGAAAAAATCAATTTTGGTAAGTTAATAAATTTGTATTTGTAGAAAGAAATGTTATTTAAAGTCTTAATTAACGCAAAGTTCATGGAAAAATGGAAGAACGATTTTAAAATATAAAAAGTTAAAGTTATATTTATACTGTAATTGAATCATTAACCTCTGTGAATATTTTATTTGATAAAGTAAATAGTCCAATTGTATCAATAAACGTCTTTTCAAGAAACATTAACAAGTTACGTCGTCAATAAAAAAACAATGAAAAACAAAGAAAGAGATAACACGCTGTAATGGTTGTGTGTGCGTCTGTCGTGTGTGCGTAATTCGTTCGCTGTGAAGTGTTAATAGTAGTACAAAAAAATCATGAGGGAAATACGGGGCCAGCGTCGGTCTGGCTCGTCACTAAGCAACGACCTGGAAAAATGACCGGTCATTTTCATTTGCATACTAACAATACATAGTGATTATCAGTTGCCGATACTTGTTGAAAATATTTGGGATGCAAAAGCTAGCTTAAAACACTGCCAGTCACAGCAAGTACCTTTCTGTGAGATTTTATAAAAATCGGTCCAGCCGTTTTAGTGTCTATACTGGACGAACTCAAACACACAGCCAAAGTTGCTTTAAATAATAGTAACTTGCGTTGTTAAAAAAAAAGAAAGAAATAGAAACACGCTGTAACGGTCGTGTGTGTGGGTGTGTGTGTGCGTCTGTGCGTGTTTCCGTCTGAGCATGCGCTGTGAAGTGTTAAGTATTAAGACGAACCATTCTAAAGCAGACATACGGTGTAAGCCTCGGTGTGGTCCATCGCTAAGCAACGAGCTGGAAAAATGACCGGTCATATTCATTTACATATGAACAATAATACATAGCGATTATCAGTTGCCGATACTTGTTGAAAACATTTTGATGCAAAACCTATCTAAAAACACTGCAAGGCAGAGCAAGTACCTTTCTGTGAAATTTCATAAAAATCGGTCCTGCTATTTCGGAATCTATAACACACATAGACGAAGTTGCATAATAGTATAAATATAGATACGGATATATATATATATATATATATTTATTTATATATATATATATATATATATATATATATATATATATATATATATATATATATATATATAGGAATGGGTATGTTTGATCAGGCAGGTCAGTGGTTCATAAAAATTGTGGTTCTGCGTTCACGCCTGGCCCCCAATGTATGGAAAAATGAAAAGAAAAAGTGTACAAGTGTTTTGATATAGATGTAGATAAGAATACTTTGATAAGTATGTTTTAACATAAATAGGGATGATATAATAAAATTGTGGGCTATGCGTTCGCGCCTGCACTCCGTGGAAATATGGCACAAACCGCAACAAAGAATTGTCATATTTATTTGCGTAAGTATACTTTGATAATTATGTTTCAGTTTGAAAAAATATGGTATAATAATATTATCGGGTGTTCGGTCGCGCCTGACCTCCAGAGAATGTAAATATGTCACAAAGTTTAACAAGGTATTTTAAAAAGGTTGAAGGTTCACTATAACACCTTAACTTTAATCTTAATTTATGTTACCTTTTATTTAGTTTTTTTTTAGCTGAATCATATTGTGTCGAATAAATTCATCTCATACATTGACGTTCTTATTAAAGTGAAAGCCAAAAAAATGTTTGAACTTTAGACAATTCTCGACACAAATTTTGCATAACTCTGTTTTTCTTCTCCACTTGCACGATGATCTCTGTCGAAAATAGATAAATAGATAAATATTTACAAAATAAGAACGTTACTTGTTATCATGTCAAAAGAAGGAAAAATCCTGCTCACGTGATTACGTGTCTTTTTAAAAAAATTTACATAACTTTTTATTTGTATGTATATATCTGTTAAGCTTTTTTTTCAGTGTACTAGAAGGAATTCAATTGATTACAATCATTTCTGCGTGTTCTTTACATTACAATAGTAAAACACTGAATCCAACGGCGCCATACTACACCGTTCAGTACTGTAAAAATGAAACGACGCTGGTCTGCTTGAAAATGGCGCCATTTTTCCTTATTCATAGTTATATCGATTCTTTGCTTTAAAAAACTAAAGTAATTGCGTGTTTACTTTTTTAATATGCCATTTTGCTGTTTCGGATTATTTTACTAAATTAAGGAAAGTTTCATTATTTTTCAAAACAGATTTGTTTCTTTGTTTTTCGATATTTCGCGATATTATTTAGTAAGAGTTTTTAGCAGAAAAGCCAATAAACGACTACCAGAAAAACGACAACAAACGACTACCAAGAAATAAATGTTGCCATAGTCAATAAAAGTTCAGTTCATTTTTTTTGTTTTGACATAGTTTTTAATGCTTTTTACTTAAAATAATTTCAGCTAATCGAAATTAAATGAAATTTGAGGCGATAACTACTTAAATAATTTTTATATAAACTACACATGCCATAATTGAATATTCCTCAACCACAAAATAACAGAAAACATTAAAATATGTTTATAAATATCCCTTACGTTGAAAGAATTCTCTAAAATTGTTAAAACAGGATGCTCAGGTTCCCCTCAACTAAATTGAAAACCTGGCTCTCCCTTTCAAAGTCGCTGCCATTGTGATTCTTTTTTAAACCACTTCGTGAATTAAAAAAAATTCTTTTACCAACTACTTAAAAATTCATACCAATGAATTTTTCTACCATAAAAGGATCATTTATTGACTATGGTAACATTTATTTCTTGTATATTTATATTATTATATATATATATAACTTTTTCTCTCTGAAAGGAAACACCATTTTGTTGATCACTCTTAGCTACGAATGGAAACAAAGTTGATATAAAAAATATATATTTTCGCAAAAATTATATTTATTTCATCATATTTTGCTTAGAGTAAAATTTTTGAGTATCCAAACCCGACTGGTACTTCTAGTATATATATATATATATATATATATATATATATATATATATATATATATATACTAGCAATCGGTGCCCGGCGTTGCCCAGGTGTTTTGAGGTTAATGCTGAGAAAAAAAACGGTCAATTTTTTAAACTTTGACCCCTATTATGACTTCTTAACATTTATTGTTTAGGGATCAAGTAAAGGTAATAAGTTAGATCCATGTCCAAGGAATCTATATCTAAAATATCACGTGTTTAGACCCAAAATTGTAGGAGGAGTTTGGTAGAGTTCTCAAAGGTCAAATCGTTTGATAGCGAGGCCAAATTTCGCGAATTTGGCCTTTTTTTAAAGCAGTTTGGCCTTCAAAATTTATGTTTGGCCTTTTTCTTCACCGATGAAATCTGGGGACGCAACGGAAATTTTCGGCTAAAAAATGTTGTTACTATGCACATCTATGTATTGAAATACAATTTGTGGCAAAATTTCAGGAAAAACTAATGGATGGTTCTCTCGCAATAGTCCGGACAATTCGCTAAATTATCTCGTCAAAACCTTAAATCTCGAATTTTTGTGCATTTTTTTCGGGGGGGGGCTAATTTGGCATAATAGTGTCCATTTAATAGTATTATCTTGAAAAAATAAAAAAATAAGGAAAATTATCAAAAAAAAAAACAAACAAGAACAACAAAAGTGTGCCGTATTTTTAAAAGTTTTATTGCGTTGTTTTTATTTGCTTTTTTTATTTCATCGGTGAAGAAAAAGGCCAAACAGAAATTTGAAGGCCAAACTGCTTTAAAAAAAGGCCAAATTCGCGTAATTTGGCCTCGCTATAAAAAAAAAGTGGGGAAATCCCCCTACTTGAACTTTCTGTTTAATTAATAATGACTCGCTTGTAGCGTTGATTTTTTTCTTTTTTCGCTATAAAAAAATAACTACTTGATGAAATTACGTGATTTTTTCTGTAGGAAAACTTTATCCCATGACGAGTACGTACAATATATATATATATTTTTTTAAATATTTCCACTTTTTAATGTCAATGGAAAACTGCACAAGTACCCAAACCCGAAATGTAAAGACCACGAGTGAAGGCGCTTTTTTTTTTTTTTTTGGTTTAGTTTCATAATGGCGGCCGTGATGTCGGAGGTTCGATTGTTAGATTGTAAGTTTCGTATTTTTTAAATTTGTAAATCGCAAGTTAGGAAAAAATTAAACCCTTCCAAGATGGACAATAAATCAAGCCATAATATGTTATGGTAAAGGTAAGAGCCTACGAACCATAGTTTTTTAGGAGATGTGATTATTGGATTAACCAATCAGAAATCGTCTGTGGCACACACATCTCTGTTTTTATAGATATATAGATAGATAGATATATATATATATATAGTTAATTTTCTGTAGGCTGTTTTTTGAATCCAGTCAATGACGGGTACTTCCGCAAGTATAAGAAAATGCTGAACGTCTGTGTGTGCCTGGTCACGAATTGGCTCCTATATGGTTGACTATTATAGAAAACTGATCCCATATAATGACAGAAGATGTATCTAGATAGAGTACTGGGTATGTTTGATCTGGAATAATGATCATTCATTAAAATTGCGGGAGTCTTCGTACGATCCTGGTCTACAAATTATGGAAATACAAAATTTAAAAATTAAGACAAAAATGTGTACACGTCTTTTTGAAATAGATGTACATAATACTACTTTAATAAGTATGTTTCAATTTAAATATGGATGGTATAATAAAATTGTGGGGTCTGCGTCTACGCCTTGCCTCAATAGAATGGAAATAGGTACCCATTTTTATAAAGATTTTTATATCTATCTGCGTAAGTATACTCTGATGATTCTGTTTCAGTTTGAAGAAATATGGTATAATAAAATTATGGGGTGTTCGTTCGCACCTGACCTCCATAGTATGGAAATATGTCACAAAGTTTAAAAAGGTGTTTTAATATAGATCCACAGATATTGTGATAAGTGTTTCAGTGCGAACAGGTATGGTATAATAAATTATGGGTTTATCTATTTTATTTTTTTCTTTCATCATATTTTGCTTTGGTTTTGATACCCCCAAATTCGAAGCTATCTTTTTACAACCCTTCCTTTTCATAACCTATCATACTTTCATAAATCAGAGTCCATTTTCTGTAGGCTGTTTTTGAACCCAGCCAACGACGGTTACTTTTGCTTGTATATGTATATATATATATATATATATATATATATATATATATATATATATAAATATATATATATACATTCCTATGCCTTCGTTGTTTTTGTGTGTGTATTGATATTCATATTAAACCCCCTCTTTTCTATTCATTTTAAAATAAACAACACCTTTCTCATATATTAGTCGTGGAATTTAATTCACTAGCAAAAGATCTAGCTAATTTCATGTTATTTTAAATATTCATTTTAATTAATTCCCTATTAGGTTATTCGGTTTTCTCATGAGATGATCGTCTTTAGTTAACTATTACGTGTAATTATATTAATGCAGATATACTACATAATTTATACTTGCATAATATTTTCATAAAATTTATAGTAAACACAAAACTGTTTCCATATATATTTGTGTATACGTATATATTTTTGTTTAACAAATTTTGCTTACCAAACTCCTCGTAGAGTTTTTGGTCTACAGACAGGAAACTTTATATATAAAGTATTTGAATCCATACGAAACTTTATATTTGGGTTTTAACCGGGAAAAATCGGTGCAAATTGTGACAATTAAAAAAAAAGAAATTTGCGAAGTGAATGTCAAACGCCGGCATTACGAATGCATAATATACTAGCTATTGGTTCATGTTTTAATTTTTAGCCTTGCATTATAAATATCTTCATATCCCAGTCATTGAGGAAAGAGGCAAAAATAAATCGTTAGCTGAAAGTTTTGGTTTCGATTCTCGGTGGTGGCGCACGAGTCTTAAAAAATAACATTTTCAATCATTACTACGTATTGCGCCCAATCTGTCTATATCTGCAAAAGTTAAAATGTATGTCTGTCTGCGTATATTTCCTAAACAATAACTCTGTCAATATTCGGTCTACAGACTCAAAATTTTAGATACGGAATATTGAGATATGGGAAAATCTTTTTAATAGGATTTTGGCCAGAAATATTACTATTAAGAGATCAAAGTTCAACAATTTGACCTTTGAGAACTCTACAAAACTCCTCCGACAATTTTCGGTATAAACACTTCATATTTAAGATATACGTTTCTTGGACATGGATCTAACTTTATAATTGATTTTGAGCCACAAACAATAAATGCAAAAGGTCATAATTGCATTCAAATTTAAAAAAAAAATGATCTCTGCGATCTCTACCAAATTACTCAGACAATTTTGGTCTAAACATTTTAAATTTTACATAAAGTGTATTCAGACAAATTGCAAGCTTTTTAATAGTTTTTCTTTGCGTAAAATTTGATTCCAAGGGGTCAAAGACCAAAAAATTTTACCTTTGCGGTCTCTAGCAAATTATTAAGCACTTTGGGGGTCTAAAGATTTTAAATTTTACGTAAAAAGTATTCAGACATACAACAAGCTTTTTAATCAGATTTGAGGCAAAGGCAGAGTGTAAAGAGCTGCCCTTTACAAACTCTACCAATCTCTTCCGTGAATTTTGTGTCGAAATACTTGAAATTTTTGAAGGGGGTTACTTGGGTATGAGTCCAACAGTTTTATATAATTTGAGCCCTAAACAATATATGTTAAGGATCAAAATTTGGGTCAAAGTAAAAAAAATACGACCTCGGTGGTATCTGTCAATATTTCTCTATGATAGTTAAAAAGGCCTATTATATAGAAAGGAATTACCGTACATATTCACACTTTTTAATATATAGATATGCCCATAAAATTATGAACTGTACATAGGGCCCAAGTAAAGCCGGGCGAAATTGCTAGTCTGTTTATCTATCTATCTATCTATCTATCTATCTATCTATCTATCTATAAAGGTGAAGTGTCCGTCTGTCTGTGTGTGTGTCTGTCTGCGTGTCTCTCTGTGTTCATTTCCCTACGCGATAACTCTGTCAATTTTTGTCTACAGACTCGGAATTTGATATATAGGGTACTGAGATTTGGAAAAATCTATGTGATTTGTTTTCGGCCAAAAATTTGGCTGTTAATTGGTCAATGTTTAAGGATTTGACCTTTGAGAACTCTACAAAATTCCTTCAACAATTTGAAAATTTGGATATATGTTCCTATATTGACCTTTTTTTGCTCAGCATACACCCCCAAGCAGCCGGGCAATGTCGGCCGCCCATGCTGATACATGTATATATCTATAAACGTGAACGTGTATGTGTGGCTGTCAGTGTGATTGTCTGCATGTCTGTCTGTGTACATTTCCCTACGCGATAAGTCCGTCAATTTTTATCTACAGACTCGAAATTTGATATACCGGTACTGAGATTTGGGAAAATATTGTGATCGATTTTCGGCCAGAAATGTAGCTGGTAAAGGGTCAAAGTTCAACGATTTTACCTTTGAGAACTCTACTAAACTCCTCCGACAATTCGGGGTCTAAACACTTTAAATTTTAGATATAGGTACCTTGAACGTGGATCTAACTTAATAACTTGATCTGACTAAAAAACAATTAATGTTAAGGGGTCATAATAGTGGTCGAATTTAAAAAAAGTGACCGATTCTTTTTTTTTTTTTAAAGCTCAGCATACACCTCCAAACACCCGGGCAAAGCCGGGTACAATGCTAGTATATCTAAAATGTGAAAATGTATGATTATGTGTCTGTGTGTCTGTCTGTGTAAAATTTCCCTACGCAATAACTCTGCCAATGTTTAGTCTACAAGCTCGAAATTTGATGTATCCGGTACTGAGTTTGGGAAAAATATTTGTAACCCGTTTGCGACCAGAAATTTGTCTGTTAAGAGGTAAAAATTCAACGATTTGTCCTTTGCCAATGTTGGGTCTAAACACTTGAAATGTTGTTTATAGGTTCCTTAATAACTTGATTTGAGGCTAAAACGATAAATGTAAAGGGGGCATGATAGGGGTCAAAAGTAAAAACAAATTGACGTCGGCGGTCTCTACCAAATTTTACATAAAGAGATATACATAGAGATTTTACTCGGTTTGGTTCGAAAATTTTTAGTTATCAATATATAAATGTATATATGTATGTATGAATGTTGTCTCCTCCCCTTCACTTAGGGGCGCTGACGTGTTTAGCAATGAGACCCAGAGAAACCACACAAACCAGAGATTCACTTCCCATCCTTCTGCGAGACATCTGGAAAGTTAAATTAGCTATAAAACAAATTTATCGTTTTGGAGTATTGAAATCTTCGTCCAAACAGGTATTAGTCTCCCTCGAAGGCCGAGATGAATCCAGATAGACCAACATCGACGACGCAGGAAGGCATGTCTAAATAAAACATGTACCACACAAACACATTCGCCCACAACGGCATATTGTTAGAGAATGGATCAAGAGAGAGATAGAGAGAGTGGGAGGGGGTGTATAAATATTATTGTAGATACGTTTGTGACATGAAAAAAGGGCTGTCCCTTTTTCAAGTAAGTAAAAATAATAGGGAATTAGTTAAATGTAAATTTGAAATAAGATAGTCAATGATTCGAACTTGCGAAGCTAGATTTGGAATTGAAAATTCCAATAATAAGTTAAAATAAATACAGAATGTTATTGAAATAAGGAATTGCAATTGTTTAGCTTACATGTCTTTATATGGAAAAGGAATGTAATAATGGAATTTGTTTCTGTGAAAATTAAAATAAGGAATTGTTTCGGCAATTGAATTTGTAAACATCTTTTGTAAACATGTTATCTGAAAAATAGGTTACTGAACTCGGGGTCATGTCAAGTTTGACAAGGTGACGCACGTCATCCAACGTGCTTCATGAGCACAAGTTTAATCATGCGATGACGTGAGGAGTTCTCAATATCGGGAGTTAGATCAGTCAGATAAGAGGAGCAGAGAAGTTCAGACCGATTCTCGGCACCCTCTGGAAGCGAGGGGGGTTTAGGGATAACCATGTAACAACTTTGAATCCCTGAAATACAACCCGATCAAATTAAGATATAAACGAATCATTATGAGGTTTTGTATCTGCATCTTCCGTGTTCATCATTACAACGAGATATGTAACGTGTTTATATTATATGCACGGCTTTGAAAACGTTAATGTGAAACACACTATGCCTCTCTATGTCTATCAAGATATTCATAAATCTCCTCTCATTGAATTTGTTCTCTTGTAGTAACATGTACACTGTCTATTATATATATACAGAACCGTCTCTCTTTATATATACCTGATTATGTCTCCAATATGCTATCACACAACATGAACCTTTAAGACACAACTAAGACAATCATGAACACTCCTAAGACTCTTGTCTCTCACTAAGACTGTCTTTACTTCTGTAAGAATTTTTAATACTAAGACGAACAACATACAATACAGAATATACGTTCTATGAATATGCAATACGTTGACCGGAAGTCAAGATCAGCTGTTGGGATTGCGTGTGAGTCACGTCATCAGGTTAACTGAATCTTAGAGATTTGGTTTAGACTTAGAAGAAGACGGACGGCTTCACCGTTGTCTACTCCCCTTCACTGGGGTGCACTGACGTGTTTAGAACAGAACAACACAGGTCAGAGATTCACTTTCCATCCTCTGCGAGACATCTGGAAAGTGAAATAAACTATAAAACCAATTCCTTGTCTTGGTGTGATTGAAT
>NC_136495.1:104943502-104946002 GCF_053919585.1 Euprymna scolopes
AGGCAAGAAGATTTAAAAAACCAAAAGCGGAAAAGGGGTTCAACACCATTTTCATTTTAAGAAGAGAGAAAATATACTTCGCCATGCCTGGCGTGAAGCAAAGTTTATGATTTTAGACATACGTACGTACATACATACATACAACAACACACACATACATATATACATACATTTAAACAAACAGGTGAGATTTATATTATTGACTAGTTTGGATGTCCGGTGTTGCCCGGTGTTGCGCGGTTGTTTGTAGATGTGTGCATAGCAAAAAAAAATAAAAAAAACAATTGGTAAAGGCATGCAGGCACTAACCTGTACCGCAAAGGAGGAAAAGAACGTAAAAAAGTGACGTCTCTGCTGTTGCGCCCATCGCGAAATCGGAAATTACGAAAGTATAATTAACGCTTCAAAAGTACCCAGTTGAGGGTTAAGGAATTAATGTTTTTGGCCAATCATTTGATATTTGTCGTCCGAGTGTCTGAGCTTCAAAATGATACCGAGCTCCTGATAACCGTCTCCTCTGTCGAAAGTTTCGGGCAGACATACAAAAATACATACATACATTTTAACAGACATATGAGATTTATATTATAGAAGTTTACATTTTTGCATTAAAGGGGAGTTATCTTAACTGTCCGCGATTATCTGAGGTTACAAAATTTGGAGCCAGGGGAATATGATTTGCATCTAGTGATAATACCCGAAATAATTGAGAAAAGGCAGTCCTAGATATATGTGTAGTAAAAGAAGTTCCCTTGTTACTATTTGCGTTCATATTATTAAATAATATGCGGTTAGAAATTATCAGCTTTATTAAAGTGGAAGTTGACGTAATGTATGTACATGTTTTTGGTACAATCTGTTGATGGGCTTGTGGATTCTATAGTTGTTCTGCCCAGGGTAATAATTGGATGAATTATTTGGGAATCGTTATAGATCGGTATGGCATGGGAATTTTCTGGCAAATAACTATCACTATTTATATTGTTAGTGTAGTTACTGGGCAAGTTTATTTTTATGGAATGATGATGAAGTTAATTGGTATTTGATTGCCAGTGTATTCGCAGTTGGGCACAATTAGTAGTGTTAATTTGTAAGAATTTATATGCTAACTCGGTTACAATAAATGAATAAATCACATCTTTATGCAAAAAGTTATTGTCGAGATTCACGTATTTTTGGCAATTACATTTGGTTTTATAGCATAAAGGAAAAGGGATTGCCTGGGCATATTAATTTTCCTTTATAAAATGCTATAACTGTTTGGGCTAAGTAAAGCCCTACGATATTTTCATGGAGGTTTTATGAAGTAAAGTGTTTTATCTATGCGAATACTTAAATGATTTCTCAACAATATTGGACAACTCCTTAGTTTTTACATTAAAACTGAGAAGGGGGGGGGTAAACCAAATATTATTTTTATCCTAATTTTTTTCTATGACTACATTAAGTAGTTTTGTTTATTGGTGCAGTTGTAGATGGAGTGATTGGGGTTAGTATTGCAATTGCATTTAATCTGCTGATTTCTTTTATTTCGAGACATAGTATGTGTAATTTCTGAGAGTAAACGGCGAATTTCTTGGTTTTTATGGTTAAAGTTTATATTCTCCGCATATCCTAAATTCCTGGAATTTAGATTCAAAGACTTTTTGTCGCCTGAGAGTTAAGATATTTTAGTAGATATGGGTAGTATTTTTAGAATTGTATGAGGGTGATTAGAAAACATGAAAACCTTTTAAAGTTTAAGGTGTTGCTCATGGTAAGGGCTGTAAGTTTCAGAATTAAGGTTAAGTTAGGTATTTTTTGGTTCAATTGTTATAGAGAATTCCAGTTGTAATTCAAAAGTCCAATAGTTTCTTAAGAGTAGAAAAGTTTATTGGCATTAATATTGACATTAATATTGACATTAATATTGCCTCATAGACATTCCGTAGATTGATTTTTCGTTTTTAGACTTTCTCTTACTTCATGGTATTCATAAATCTTTCAAAGCAACGTGATATATATCGATACTATTTTTGGCATACAACTTTTATCAAAGTGTATTAAAATTATCTGTCGTTAGTCCACATACCCACTACTATGGTTGTACGTCTTTTTTATGAAATATCAGCAAGTTTGGAGTTGATAAATACGTCGATGCAAAGCTTCACGTAAAACAATAACTATATACACTTTCTATTAATTAGCTTCTGTTTTGTTACGGTTGCTTTACAAAGCATTGAATAAAGATGTTGCAAATTCAATAATTATTAAAAACAGAGCTTACTTTGTAAAAAAAGAATACGATTTTTATAGCGTCATATAGCCTTTTGACAATAGAACATTTTTGAAGAGAAAGAAACAAAAAAAAATCCCTTTACTTACTTTACTCCCTGTTCTAAATATTTTTACCCATAAATGCAGGAGTATACATCTTATCATTGGAGTGAATCACATTTGTAGCTATTATGTGGTCTTGCTGCCAGAATAATAATTAGAAGATATATACTATTTTATTTAG
>NC_136495.1:104951002-105048502 GCF_053919585.1 Euprymna scolopes
TTTAATCCCCTCTTATGGCTTAATTTGTTATATTAAAAAGATAATAAATATTAATTTTATTCTGTTATTATTATTATTATTATTATTATTATTATTATTATTATTATGTTTATTAGTACTATTATTATTATTATTATTATTATTAATAATAATAATAATAATAATTTTAATATTGTTTTATCATTATATTTTTTTCTTCTTTTATTTATATATTTATCTAATAAAAACGCGAAAACTTTAAACTTATATCATTTAGCACAAAGGCCTAATTAATTGTAGACGTATGTTTGAACTGCGTTGATATTACTCGTGGACGTATGTGAGTTGATAAATATGTTGGCTAGATACATTCGCTGTCTTTTTTGACATGTTTCATTTCTGACGCTTGGATTGTATCTTCTGTTTGTATTTGTAATAATATGTTTCATTACTGAACTGTATAACTGTTCATAAATTGGTTGACACGCAGATCTTTTACTTTTTCTTTTTCTATATACTGTCAAATTCTTACTTTCTCTTTTTCTCTCTTTCTCTCTTTAACTAGATCCCATCATTCTTTCCTTTCCTTTCCTTTCCCTTCTAGTCCGTATTCTCTTTATAATAACCATTTATATCTTGTTTCTTTTCTTCTCCATATTATATGTATATATATATATATATATATATATATATATTTCTCTCTATTTTCTTTCTCTATTTCTTTCTCTATTCCTTTTTTTCTCTTCTCAATCACTCTCTCTCCATTGTAATCTTTTAACTTTATTTAAATTCCCCCTCCCTCTTTACATTTTATAATTAAAGTTCTGTGTTTTAAGTTTTTTAACTCCAACTTTTAAAGAGTTCCTACCTAAAATAAAAATCCATTATTCATTGAACTTTTGAATAGTCAAGTCGCTGCCCGATGATATCTGTTGTTTGATTGAAACAAGTGGCTATTTGTAGCAGCGGGATGTGAGCATGTTTATATAACAATAAACAAGTATTATCAGCTCTTTTTATTGAGCACTATCTAACAACCTCGTTGAATCCATTAGTCCATTACTTTTGAATATAAAAAACCCCGAGTATATATATATATATATGTGTGTGTATATATATATATGTATATATATATATATATATATATATATATAGAGAGAGAGAGAGAGAGAGATAGATAGATAGAGATATAGATATAAAGATGATTTAAAGTAATTCTGAATATATAAGTAAATTAATGACACACATATTCGCTACTGTTTTTGCTGCGACTGTGTAAGAAACGATAAATGTTCAACTGTTTTTTGAAACGTTATTATATCACAATGTAAAAACACATTCACCGTTTTATGTTCATTATTTGAAAAGGTATAAAAATATGAAAAATGTAAAAAGAAAAAAAAATTAAACTATTTTTCTCAGAAGTCGTTCAACTCGCTGCAATTAATTATCCGAACAGTTCAAACGAGACTCAAAGCTTTATTGATTACTGTTTAAAACACGCACGCGCACGCAACAAAGATACAAATTTGTTATTTACCTGTATATAGATTTCTACAATCATGCCCACATATATGTGTGCGTGTGTGCGCGTGTGTGTATAAAGAGGTAAAACGAAAAATGTCGTAAATTCATTTCGTTAAAGTAAGACCTCATACAATAAAATGCAAATATGAAAAATATAGATTTCAACTAAATTTTGATTTTTAATGGCATACAGCAAAGAATTACGCAAGGTAGGCAGACAGTATTCTAGGGAAATGTTTGGAGGTCTCTGTAAAAATAATAATTTACTAGAAGGGGAATTTTATTAAAGGATAGGGTTATGTTCTAGACACGTATATATACACACACATACACACACGCTCAAACAGATACACAAATATAAATATACGGGGATTTTACGTTCTTGTCATTTTTGTTTACTAATACTTTGTAAAAGTACACATCAGTTATATACTAAGTAATGTTCAATTTAGATGCAGACAAGACCTTTAAAGATTTCGTAAAATAAAAAAAAAATTGAAGAAGAATGTCGAAATATGAGAAGTATTAATTTTCTTATCTTGTTATTCTTTGTAGATGTAACAAACAATATCGGTCCGGGTGAGATTCCTTTTATGAATGCGCAGCAAATGCTTCCCGATAGACACTGACTCCACGAGTTTAATATTATAACCTGCGACAGAGTATATATATATATATATATATATATATATATATATATATATATATATATATATATATATATATATATATATATTATTTTGTTCCAAAAATATTTTGTAATATGATGTATGATGACGCTTTAAGGAAAGTTCAATCGATTCTCGTATTCTTTCATTTTTTACGAGAACCATGTATGATTTCTCTTTGATCAGAAGGCATTGAAAATACTATTGAATCAAAACAAGTACATATCAATATACCATCTAATTCCATATTCGCCAAAATTCAACATAAATGTTGTACGCCAATGTATTTGTAAATATATGGCGACGCTTGCTTTTGATCTCTCTTTAACCAAATCCTTATATATGTATATATATATATGTATATATATGTATGTATATATATATATATACACACACACACACACACACATATATATATATATATATATATATTCATCTGGATACAGTACTGTTTCGTTGTATCACAACTCTATAATGCGGATAGACTAGAACTTTTCCCTAAATGTGGATCGAACCTACAACAATCATGTTGACAGTCGACAACTCTAACTACAGTCCCATTGATCCAGTCGCTTCGGGTATATGAGGCTCGTCAACCTGGACAAGTAGGTTATAGGGGAAGGTAAACCCTGATATCACTCCTCAACTGCCCTGCGAATTACCTCAACATAGGAAAGACTAAGGGAATATACCACGACTGAAAATTCCGGAGTGGAGCCCTGAAGGCCGTCGATCCTTGCACTGCAAAGACCTTCCGGCTACGCCTGCAACAAAGCTGGCTCCATGTATTGGCTCGGCTTTTCGTTGGATCCCGCAAGCAAGGTTAGAGAAGGGGTCCTGAGAACTTGGCCATTCCAAGTCTTTTATAGCTTTTCACCCAGGCCTGCCTCCTGGAGAGGTCACTCCAGTGCCGTTTGTTGGAGCACAACACGGGGAGTGACAGTTTAAAAGTCCAGAGATTTTTTACGTCAGCTCAGACGCCTGGGGTCGAATTCTGCCATTGAGAGGGAACCAAGACTCCATGTGTCTAGCTTCCGTTCGGCTCAAAGCTGATCAATTCCCAGCCAATAAGATAATGGCACGCCACGTCCCCCCTAATACAGAAGGTGGTCAGAGTATATGCCAAACCCGAAAAGCGGTCCTAACCTAGCGCCATTCAAAAAAAAAAAAAAAAAAAAAAAACTGAAACCGCCAGTGCTGAAACCGGCAACTTGGAACGTGTGTCCTGGCTTGTCTGAAAATCTACAAAGATTGACGACATCAGGAAAACGCCACCATCGACCTCAAATTTAAGAAATTATACATTGACATAGCCGGGTTGCAGGAGGCAGGAGCCCCCGGCGACGGCAGTTTCAGGGAGAGAGTCTACACCTTCTTCTGGCAGGGGCAGGGAATATATGAGCACTGA
Organism: Euprymna scolopes; assembly: GCF_053919585.1. Lineage (NCBI taxonomy): Eukaryota > Metazoa > Mollusca > Cephalopoda > Sepiida > Sepiolidae > Euprymna > Euprymna scolopes. The sequence goes on from NC_136495.1 coordinate 104,954,585, forward strand.
CTTTGCGGTGTCGGTTTTGTCATCTGCAAATCCCTCCTACAACACATTGAAGTACCCTCTTTCGGCACACCTAGAGCCCTTTCTCTTATCATCTCCACTTTATCCGGACCAACCTCAATTCTTACCGTCTATGCGCCAACACTCGGTTCTTCATCTGAAGCTAAGGACCTGTTCTATGAAGAATTGGAGGCCAAGGTACAGCAGGCCCCTGTAGGTAAGCATGTATTCCTATTCAATTAATTCAATGCTCGGGTTGGAGCAGACAACGACTCCTGACCCCGATGCATGTGTCATTTTTGTGTTGGCAAGCTAAATGAAAACAACCAGCGTCTCCTTGAGTTCTGTTAATTATACGATCTCTGTCTCAGCAACACCTTATCCAACAAGCCCTACCATAGTGCGCTTTGGAGACAGTCACATCCTGCGATTGGTACTATCTGGATCCTGTCATCACTCGCAGATCTTTCCTAGACCAAGTGTTGGTCACTCGTACTTTCCACAGCGCTTATTGTGATACAGATCACTCTCTGGTCGCCCGTTAATTGTGCTTCCTCATCAAACATGTCCACTGCTCTAAGCAGAACCCCCGACCACGCATCAATACAGTCTGAACCGTCATGCCTGAGCTAACAACACGCTTTGTAATGCCACATCGAGATTGAAACCACATCAGAGAGGCAATATTTTAGACTGTTTTGACACTTTGGGTAGAAAATTAAGGAAACAAGAAACTGGTTTGAGGGAGAAGCCACTCAACAAGAACCCGCAATTGCCGCTAAGTGCGAAACTCTATTAGACTACAAAAGAGATCCTTCCACAAAGACGCTCGCAGCACTTCGCGCTGCTCGACACGATGCACAAAGGATTGATAGGCGCTTTGCAAACGTAGACTGGCTCAATCTCTGCCAGTACGTCCAGTTTCTGAAGACCTGGAAAATGTGCGGGGAAATGCATGAGGGAATAAAGAAGGCCTTTGGCCCAAGCTCTATCAAGACCGGCCAACTAAAGCATCAGTGACCGAAACAAGCATATAAAAAGATGGGCTGAGTACTACAGGGAACTCTACTCGAGAAAACCACGGTCACTGAGATAGCACATTAGAGTATCAGAGCCCTTCCCAAAATGGGCGGCCTTGATGTTCCACCCATCTATTGACGAGCTCACAAAAGCTATAGACTTCCTATCCAGCGGAAAAGCTTCAGGCAGCGACAACATCCCCCCTGAAGTTGTACAGATGGAAAGAGAGAGCACTCTCCTAGAGCACCATTAAGAACTTCTGCTGCACTGATGGGAGGAAGGAACTGTACCTCATGACATACGTTACAAAAAGATCACCACAATCTACAAAAATAAGGGGTAAAGTGGGACTGCAATAACTACCGCGAAAATGCATCATCTCGGTCAGCCCGCTATGAAATATTTATTAAGTACGAAAATGCAAAAAAACTGTCACTTTTGTCTTAGACAGTTTCACTCAAGCGGACATTTAAGGTAGGAAATGTGTAAGTATGAAAAGAGATAATGAGCAGGCACTGATGATTTATGAGACGATTGCTTCTATATGTGTGGAGATAGATACAACGCGGAATGCAAGTTATATCTTTGTCTTGCAGGGATATATCCTGTTGAAAATGAAGCAGTTTTCCTATGACCAAAACTAACGAGTCGAAATTGGTTTTACTTTATAATAGACTAGCGCGGGTACCCGGCGTTGCCCGGGTGTTTAAAGGTGTATGTGCTTTTGGGTAAATCAAAACAAAATAATAATAAAAATCGTTGTCCGGGTATTTGCTTCGGGGGGTGGGGGTTAAAACAAGTTTTGGTAGGTAAGTAGGAAGGATCGAACCCGAAGCCTTGAGCCGAAGTTGGAAAACAAAGTGGGAAACAAAAACGTGCGACGTTAACCGATCGGCCGCCAAGAAAGAATAACGGAAACATGTTTGAATTTATTTAAGTACTAGAATCCCCTCTAAACTCGGGTATTTTCATCCTCTCCCAAGAGGGCTCGGGAAGATCTGTTAACTTCGCTAAATAGAAAACGTACATAAACTTCATGAATGAAAGGGTATTTAAAATCCCATTCTAGGTGTTCAGGCAAAAAAAAAACAACCATATTAGGTAAGCGCGAACGTGAAACTATAACGTGAATTATTCGGCACGCTAACCACTACGCCACGGAGCACTGCAACTGAGTTAAGTGATTTTAAGTAACTAAACATGAAAGAAATGAACGGTTGTATAATGCAATGTGATATGAAAGTGCATTAGTCTGAATATAGGGGTGCTAAGTGTTATTCGATGCGGATACGCTAAAAGAAAAACAAATGTTTTATGAGTAAGACTTGGAGCCCAATTGATTTTGTAGTAAAACATGGAATCAAAGGTTAGTTCGATCCGGTTAAGTCCATGGTGCGTTTCACCCAGTAGAAAGCATAGAACGAAAAGTAACGTCAAAATTCCATTCCAGTTTTTAAGCAACTACAAAACGAAATAAAACGGAAATTATGTTTTATATTTTTATTTCATAAAAAAATGGAATGAATCATTTTTTTTAATGTAAAAATGTTGGGAAAAATGACATTATTGTTTATGTTCTCAGTAGGCCTCTCTCGGCAAAGAAATTAAACTCAATTCATTTATTTATTTGTTCCATCCTCCCCTGGCAATCAGATGAAACTGAATGTTTTGTTTTTAGTTGTATCCGAATGTTTGTGAGAAGAAAATTGAAAGAATCACTAATTTTGTATTGCAAAAACTGGTAAAAAATCCCATATTATAAATTATGGTTTCAATCTTCCCACTCGCTGGCGAATAACTGAAACTGAATACATGTGTTTTTTTAAAGAGAAATATTTGAAATGAAGGAAGTGGGAAAATCAATTCGCGTTTTTAGGCAAGTGTTTAAATAAATATAATCAAGGAAAAGGTAGCATTCGGCTAGTTTGGGGCATTTTAGTCTATTTCATGAAAGAAAGAAAAACAAAAAATAATGAAATCCGGCGTTCTACAGTGGAAGACAGTGAGCGGGGTAAGCCTAAACGGACTATACATTTTGTAAGCGCGTTTAACGAGAATGACGTAAGCGACAAACTTGATATAAAAGTCCATTTACCTGAATATCGGCTGTTAAGTGTTATTCGATGAGGCTACGCTGAAAGAGAAATAAACGTATCATAATTAAAGTTGGATACGTAAGTAAGATTTGGAGACCAATTGACTTTATAGAAAAACATAGTACCAAAGGCTAGTTCGTTTCGGGGATTTTTAGTAAACGCGATTTTCTATGTGTAAACTGAAGTCGTATTGCAGAACACAAATTTCTGTAAGAGAGTGTATTAGTACCATGCTACGCAATTTGTTGAAGTAATATTAATAGTAATTAAGCAACGTAAAAGTAAGAGTGGGATAAGAATTATTGTTTGTGGGAATGTCGGTATCTGTTAATTCCGCGGTGCGTTTCACCCAATAGGAAGCATAGAACGGAAAGACACGGTAAAATTCCATTCCAGTCTTTTTAAGCAATTACGAAGTAAAGAAAACCGAAGCCGGCGTACCTTCATAACTGTCCCTTGTGAACGATCCCTGAAACGGTGCAAGATGTGGCGGGTGAAGGAGGAATTAATTAGAGGGAAAAGATGTTACTACTTCCATTGATTTTAACCGATTGTGGTAGTGAACTCTCAGCAGAAAAAATATAGGAATTTTTAGATCGATAGAAAAAGCAATACACTGTAGCATTGCGTATTTAAGCCACGGTCAAAGAGTGAATGAATAACCAAATTGTTGTTATTTATTTTTAAACGAATTATAATCTATTAAAACGCATTATTCTTGAGCAACTATTTTTCCAGAAAGATAAAATCCAGAATAATATGTAAGTTTTTCTACTAATTTTAATAAAATTTAACATTTAAAAATGTTAAAACTACACCATAGCGATGCTTGTCTTGATCATTTAAACATTCGAATATTTTTAAACATGCGCACTGCTAGAGTGATTGTTTTTTTCCATCAATCTCAAACGAGATGGAAATAAACTCAATGTCCAACAAGTAAGATTTATAAAAACAAAATTTGAGTTTTTCTTTCCACTAAAATATAAATACTCAAATAACTGTATGCATTAGGAAAACGTATTAAAAAGCAATTTTATACATTTTATTTTCTATTGCCAACAAAGCAAATATAAGTAAAAAAAAATAAATAAATAAAACAGTTGTTCTTAATGTTGATCCTATTTATATAATTAGGATTAATATGTACTGCTCATATTTATATAACGCCATGGTTGGAAATTGCGTATTGAAGATTAAACGCCATCGTAATGATTTGAAACATAGAGGCCATATAGGGAAAACATATAATTTAAATTAGGGAAAACATTATTAATGTTCATTTTAAAATAAGCTCACATAAAGCTGTTTATGAAAAATAAAGTAATCCGTTGCAGTAATTGCATGGACAATTAAATACAAGGATCTAGTTGCTCCGATTTAAGTTGTGATAAAAAAAATGTTTCAACATGGAAATGTCACTGCATGTAGTGAAATCAAGAAGAAATCCGGCGAAAGTTTGATTCAAATTTTAAGAAAATAATTGTGTTAATAAAGTAAATATTACTATACAACTGATAGCATTGATAAATGATGTCTCGGTAATTAAACGTGAAATCACTTTTATATAATGGGTACGTGATTTTAAGTTTTGATAATTTGATTTACTCTATTCGATTTTCGACAAAATCGATTTAATAGATTCAAGAATATATTATGAGGGAATTTTGAAAAATGTTAGAGAAATTTTTGCAATGATGAACTTAATTGATTACAACCAAAATGCATTAACAAATTCTGTCTCTTGTTCATATAATGGGAAATTATTTTTGCATAAAGAATACAGGATTTTAAATGTTAATTATTGGGTAAAGTTACTTGAGTGATATTTAAAAAAAATCTATTTTCTCTAAAGTATAAGTTTATATTATATTTTCTATAAGTTATATTCTCTACTGTGAAACAATAAAATAATAAGATATCTAACTATTATGCACTCTACCATTACAGTTTAATTCCGAAACATTTTATGTAGAATCATTCTATTTATAATACTATTTCTATCATGGATAATGTTTTTGCTCGTAAACAAATTTGTCATAAATTATTCCAAATTGTGATTTAACTAATCTCATACCTTCGATTCATGTAAAAGTGACATTGAATAATGCCTTTTGCCTCCATTATCACTTGTTATCGACTTTTACCGAATTCACCATCGCCATAAGATATATTAATCAAGAACATGTTAGATCAGGTGCGTGAATGTATCTCAAGAGTTTCCCTGCATTACTTGGTAAATTGCATTCCACAAAAGTATGGCTTTGTTTTTAATCATTGCAAAAATGTATATGATTTATAACATGTGATTTTTAGGTTACATACATTTTAAAACACATTTATAAACAGGCTGCATTTATTTCTCTTTTTATATACGTTAATAATTAAACATGAGAAACGTTTCCTAAATAATCAAGGATGGCAAAATAATTAAAGTATATTAAAATATGAAATATTCCTAATCCAGCTATTTGTTACAAGAAAGGTCTACCTTTTCTTGTAAGTAAGAAAAACATTATATATGTAAAAATTAGATTAGATATAGATCGAGATTTGAACCTCGTAAGCAAGGTTAAGGAATAGGGTAAGAAATAGAATTTTCGCAGTGTTCAGTTTTCACATAAAACAGTTTAGATCTCTTGTTTGAAAAGGAATTTAATTATTAAATCTTTTTGTATAAACTGAATTAAAATAAGGTCAGTTAGAAGAACAAACAATGGAAAATTATAAACATATTGAAAATTAAGTTAAGTCGAAAATAGGTTAGAAGAATTCTTTGTCTGGAAAAATGGGTTCGGCATGTACGAACCATGACTGTTTAAGCCACGTGAGTTCAGGCCACGTGAGTCGAGAATGTTCTTGGACATGTGCATGACGCCATAGCAGAAAATTAATTCTCAATAGAGTTTGCTAGTTGTGGGAGATTAGACAGAGATGGACAGCCCCCTTTACAAGCAGAGTTAGAGAGTTTTAATGATATAGTCATATTTGAATTCCTGGAACTATCAGCGGTGGAAGCGGTCGAATGTAATAAAGAACCCATCATATTTTGTACCTGCGTCTTCGTGTTGTGTCATTCTTCAGCAATGGAAGGGAATGTGAAAGATCTTTTATATGAAAATTGTGTCCACTCATCGTTATAAGGAGCATTGTGTATAAACCATCTAAGTAATGTATTCCCCTCTCTATCATAAGTAATGGATGTCCCCTCTCCTCCTGTGTTATAAGAACTGATAAACCTCCTATCTAAATTCATGTTAAAAGAACTTCTCTCACCCTCTGTGAAACAGAACTGGATAAATGTCACCGTCTTTCTTTAAAATGTACCCGATATATGACTCCATATTTAAACAGCCCCTATGCAACATATTTCCAACCATGTAATAATTATGAACAGTGTTGTCAATACATTAATAAGTAAACTGTCTTAACAAGACTTGTATATCAATTTAATTCTTGTAATCAAGCATCATGCCAGGAGGTCGGCCTAACTATTAGCCTAAAGTAAACTGAGGTCATGTGCCAAGAAACACAAAATGCGCCAAGTATCTCAGTTGCGGTGGTGGGCAGGTTCACCTATCTTGCTTATACAATCTTTAGTAACCTCTCCCCTGAATTCAAGATATTATTCGAATTCTTAGGACTAGTGTTACCACCTTGTTTTTCAATTTTTCAAAGTTTAGTAGCCTCCGACTTTCCTCAGGTGTATCTTGTGGAACCTGGATTTTTTTTCTCTCGAATTCCGCAATCTTGGCGGAATCAAATTTGTGACATTGACAAACAAGATGTTTACACTAATCCTAAGAATCTGAATAATATGAAAATTGTTTAATTGTTAATTATTTTTTGGATCTGTATAAAGCCATAGCCAACAGAACGAGGGCACTCTACTCCCGTGAGATTAATAAAGAAATTCGCAATTCTCTCCAGATTCCCGATCTCGACAAAAAACATTCCTTAGTTCGCGAAAATACCCTCGGGAAAGGTCGGAGATTATATCGACCGAAACATTGTGGAAATGACAATGAAGATGAGAACAGTAATCCTAAGAATCCAAATAATATAAAATAGTTTTTAATTAGTAAAATAAACGTATCATTTTTTCTTATTAATAAACGTATTCCTCCCACTCATTAAGAGGGTTTGTCTTATAAAGTGATATATTCCCATGACACAGCATGTAATTACGTTATTGAATGTATTTATCATCTGATATAGAAATTTAAAAGATATAAATTCAGAAAATGAATTTGATAAAGTGTATAAACAGGTGGATTTAAAATGCGATTTTGCTCACAGTTGCTTCCGCCTGATAGCTCAAGATTGTGGACTTCTGTCCTCTCTTGATTTATATCCTTTTGCACTAAATCTCCTGACATCACGAATTCTCGTGTAGCTCTTCAATTTTCCCCGTGGCCATGGCGTTTCTGCTACATTTAGCCGGCAGGGATATTGGATATGATGAAGGACCCTTGTCGTGCCAAAATCTCTATGCTTAAAGAAGTGTTGCACTAAAACACGCAACAACAAGGATCCTGCGAGAAATATCGCAAGATGAATCATACTAAGAAGACGAAGAAAAAGAAAAAGAAGACGAAAAAGAAGAAACGGTATAACAATATTTCGAGAGGGTTCCTTTAGGGTATAAGCAAGAAAAGAAAATTGCAATGCAGTGAAAAACGGTATGAGCATGTTCATCGGAGAGTGATAATGGGAAAGTATTGTGAGATATAAATATCCAATGTGAATCTCTGATTTAATAAGGACACCGGTTTTAGTTTTATTGTAAGACATGAACAGCAGGCAGTAATCTTTCATATAGCAGTGGCAGTTGATGTGAATCTATAGAAATAATAAGAACTTTGAAAATTGCTAAAAAGATAAAATGACTGTGAAAGTTGAAAAACGTAGGAGTTGTACCTATTGTTCTCCATACAGTTTTTATTGCGTTGACATTCGTTAGTCAGTATAAATTCGGCAATACCAACCAATAATAATAATAATAATAATAATAATAATAATAATAATAATAATAATAATAATTTTTCTTCTTCTTCTTGTTCTTCTTCTTCTTCTTCTTCTTCTTCTTATTATTATTATTATTATTATTATTATTATTATTATTATTATTATTATTATTATTACGAAAGATCATGGCAATGGCTAAGGGCTGGGTATCTGGCTAACAGTACTGAAGTTTTTGTTTATGCAGCACAAGAGCAGGCATTAGGAACACGATTGTTCAAAAATTTGCTTCTAGGAAATGAAGTTGCTGCAGAATGCCGGATTTGTGGTAAGACCTCAAAGTCAATTGCGAACCTTGCAACAAGGTATAGCGGACTGGCTCAGAGAGAGTACCGCAAAGTACACGATCACATCGAACTCCGGATATATTGGGAGGTGTGTAATATGTGGGGTGAAGTGACCTGGAAAATGGTTTGAGGAGGTGCCTGATGAAGTAAGAACAAGTGTGGAATGCAAGGCTGAGGTATGGTGGGGGGAATAGGGTTATACCGACCAAACAATTGGAACATAATCATCCGGATTTGGTCGTCATTGACAAAGTTTCATAAAACTGACAGATTTTAGATTTTCAGTACCTTGGGATAGGAATGTGAGAAAGGCGGAGAACGAGAAGTAGAGCAATTATGCTCCATTGGTCGTGGACATAAGGCGTATACACGGGGTTAAAACAGAAATAATCCCGGTGGAAGTTAGTACACTAGGAGTAGTATCAAATCGTCTGGAAGGGCAATTGAAAAAAAAACTACAAATCCCCGATGTTTTCGGCGGCATTCAGACCTCTGCAATTCTAGGAACCATCAACACCCTTAGGAAAATCCTTGATCTTTGAAGCTCCTGGTTTGAGGCCGGGATTAATGGAAATCCTCTGGAAATGAATTCCATCCGTTTCTACAACGACGTTGATAAACGAAATCAGGATTATTATTATACACTGACCAACCAAACACAACAGAAACAGAAAAAAAACACAAGTGATAAGACGAGAAAAGAACAATAGGAAGAGAAACAACTACATGGACAATTCATAAGGATGGCAGAAGACACATGAGCATATCTACAAAAAAGGAAACTTTAACAGAGAAACTGAATCTCTAATGACAGCGACACAAAATAACGCGATCAGAACCAACCACATAAAAGCAAGGATACACAAGATAATAGAAAACCGCAAATTCAGACTATGCAGACAAAGCACATAATAACCGAATGCAGAAAACTAGCCCCAAAATAATATAATTCTAGACACGATCAAGTGGGGGAAGGGAGAGGAATGACAGTCATGCAGAAAACTGAATCGTGAACACCCAGACAAATTTGACAAGCACAAACCTGCAACAGTACTTGAGAATGAAAGTCATATACCCTATGGGGCATGTATATACAAACGGATAAATCTATCCAATCAAGACGACCGGATGTCATACTAGTTAACAATAATGAAAAGAGCTGTCAGATTGTAGATTTGATTGTTCCAGCCGACCACAGAGTGAATATCAAAGGGAAGGAGAAACGGAACAAATACACTGAAATAGCTAAAGAGCTCAAAGAAGTATAACAGGTGAAAAAAGTCAGGATAACATCATTAATAGTAGGAGCGCTAGGGACCACACCATAAAACTACGGAAAGAGAATGGGAAAGATTTGAATCAGAAGGATGCTGATAAATTACAACAGATACCAGTAATAAAACTGCTGAAATATGAAGGAAAACCCTTGAGAGAGGAGACTAATAAACATGAACGGTAGGCACAAACTGAAACTGCAAAAAAAAAAAAAACCCTGCAAATCTAAAACAAAGTATCACTTGGAATTATGAAAAAAAAGTATCACTTGGAATTATGAAAATTCGAACTGTGTATTTGAAAAGCAATCCCCTACCTTCCCCCAACTTTGTCGTCACCCAAAATACGCGAAGGAGGTCAATGAAGATTGAAAAGCGAGAAGAGATTGAATTCGCGTGACCTCCGCTTGCTAGGTGCAAAGTCGAATTGAATCTAGGGGAAGCGTTATTGCGACCCAATTCCATTATAAAAAAAAATAATCTCCGCCAAGGAGAATTTAATGGGAAGCGGCTGTTTGGATAACGCAGATTTATGTGCGGCGGTTATCAAAAGAGGTAGAGTGGATTAGAAATCTAGGGAGACGTGATGTCATTCAGACTCTAGAGACTGACACAAGTTTTTCTTAAAAGCAAGTATTTGATGATGGCCTGGGTGTCTACTCCAACAACAACAACAACAACAACAACAATACTACTACTACTACTACTACTACTACTACTACTACTACTACTACTATTAATAATAATAATAATAATTTATTTATTTATTAAAGTTCATAAATAAACGAAACGATCCCGCGGAACCTGCCAGAGAACTAAAATAATTATAGCACATGAAGATTATCAAGATGATATCAATATTTGTAGGGGTCCTAGAAACAGTTATATAATAACTTGGAAAAGAGACAAGGAGAAATTGAAATCACAAGGAAGACTGCAATCAATGTTACTTATATTGGAAAATCTTTGACATATTGATTAGGATGTTACTTTCATAATTATTAATATTAATATTCTTAGTGATGATATTCAATAAATCTTACTTAGGAAAAATTCTGATAAATTAAATGGAAAATCGTAAATGTGTGTACCAACACTGAGAAAATCATTATTATTTTTACATCTTGTAGGGAGAAATATAATGCATCTACATACATATAAAATCCTGAATAAAAATTAAACGAAAATGCGAAATATAAATATACATAAAAGATAATGACAGAATTGAACACCAATAAATAATCTTCTATAATATAAATCTCACCATCATGTTTGAATGTATGCATGCATATATGTATGTCTGCCTAAAACTTTCAACAGAGGCGACGGATATTCTCAATATTGGTATCATTGTGAGGCTACACCATTTCAGACGACAAATATTAAAACATTGGGCAAAAACATTAATTCCATCACCCTCAACAAAGCACTTTTCTACAGGGAGGGGTCATTATTTTCGCCGATATTTTCGAAAGCCATCCCCTCTTTTTGATTGACTAGTCTTAATTTAAATTGTCTCCACATTGGGTTTCGCGATGGACGCAATGGCAAAGATGCCACTTTTCTCACGTTCTGTTCCTCTTCGCGGTACAGGTTCGAGCCTGCCTACCTACTACCACTTTTTTCTTGTTTATTTTTTTTTTGCTCAACACACATCTTCTTACACCCGGGTAACACCGGACATCCAAACTTGTTATAAGATAAAGGGAGGTAATTAAAAAAAATAATGTGAGGCAAACCCAAATGAGAAGCAAAGGAGATAGTTTAGTGAAAAGAATGTAAACGCCGATTAATAATAATAATAATAATAATAATTACAATAACAATAACAGTAGTAGTAGTAGTAGTAGTAGTATTGTTATTCGATTATAAAAACGGAGGCGGAAATAACTCCCAAAAGCAGAACGTAAAGTGGGGAAATAAGTCATTAGTTGACACGATAATAAAATTATAAAAAAGAAAGATTTACTACGAAATAAAAGTAAGAATAAATACGAGATACCTTGCAAAAATGGTACCTCGATAGGTTATGCAAGCTTAATACAAACCGTTCGTCCACTTCACTTCTATATCCTTTTTATTTTGTTAAATATAGTGTTTCTAAAAAATACCTTTATTATGTAAAAACAATAAACAACACATTCACTATGTCTGGAAAATAAGTTTTTCTTTTTACTAGCTGACAGACCGGCTATACTTGGTCGTACAATAAGCTCAAACATGCTATTTTAATTTATGCAAACTGAGTATGCATTATTAGATAATCAATCCTTTATTGATTATTATATACTACGATAAATAATTTGCTCGGTTGATTAATCAAAAAAAAAAATTGAAAAAATAATAATGATACTGTCATTCATAAAGCTCCGTCTCTTTTTGTTTAAAATACCACGTCAGCTGAGGATGAATGTGTTGGAAAAGTCACTTCTGATTCATCTATAATTTTAAAATATGAACTCGAAGAAATGATTTGCGGGCATTTTAAATGGAACATTTTTAGCGTAAATTGAAGTCATTAATTAAAAAAAAACAAAATAAATTTATGAGGTAACCCCCGGGCTTTAACAGGAGATCATTCGATCTAAAATCAAATGCTCTACTATAATCTTCAGATTATAATAAATCTGTTTTTTTAATCAAACTGAATTGCTAAAATGTTATTATCTCCCTTTACCGGTGTAACATAAAATATTCCCGTGTAATAAGTTTTCCTTTTTTTTTCTATAAGACATTTAAGCTATTTTTAAAATCCGATTTTTTTTTTGGATTTTCTATACTTTCCGAAAAAAAATGTTGTACAATACTTGTCTAAGAACACTACCAGACGTATAAATTAGCTTTGTGTTAAATATGCCAAAGATAAACTCAGCCGATTCGGAACCTGTGAGGAGAGTGATATTTATATAATAGCAAATATTATTATGTACGTTGACCAAACAGTTTACTAAACTAAACATATAAAAATTTAATTCAGAAACAAAGCAACTACTGTGGTTAAGTGAAGACAGGAAACGTACAGAGGGCAGCTTAATGAAACCGTATACAGAAAAATGTACACACATAAACGAGGAAAATATAAGTAAAGTGCATTTAGTGGCATTTGTAAAAATTGAAGGTAGAAGAAAAAACAGTATAAAGGAATGCATACGTATGGTGTTTTATTTAATGCTTCAATAAGATACTGTTCATTATGTACAGTGTGAATGCTAGAGATTTCGTTGTCAACCTTCTCTAATAGTATTAAATTAGAATTGAGTGGAAGGGAATTGATAAACGTTCAGGCATATTTACAAATCTGCTGTAACATCTATTACTACAGAAGAACTAACAGTGAAAATGGAGGAAACAAAAGATGTTAATAAAAAAAAAGTAAAAAAAAAACATCATCATATAAACATTTATCAAACTTAAAATGCATATCGTAAATAAGTTAAATACCTACTGGTGAGAACCTGAATGCTTACTTGAAACTATCCATGAGTTTACAAAAGCTCAGAGGTCAGAACAACCTGGCATAACGTTACCCCCCCCTTTAAAAGAAAACTCTGACTAAATATATAAATTCACATATTCGCTCTCCAAATAAGATTCTCTTGTAATGGCTACCCATAATGGCTTAGCAGGGGAATACTGTACTTTATTCAAGTGCTTTTTCCTATGGTAAAGCCACTAAGCTGAATACTCCACCAGATTAGACGAAATCTTATCCTGGCATTCAGTAACATCATCACACTACAATAAAGATATAATATAGCATATTTAATTGGTAAATAAAGGAAGTGACAATTACTCTTCTTAATATTTTTACTAACTTACTAACTTAACCTGTAAATGGTAAAGAGGGATTTAATGGAATACTCGAATATCTATGTATATCATATAGAAATCAAGTGTAAGCAACGAGGAAAGGATCTTTGATTTCTTCGAATTAAAACGATATACAATACGTTGAAAGCCAACAGCAATTGGCAAGAAAAAGAAAAAATAAACAATATTAAAATAAACATTACGATTATAACGTTTCTTAAAACTTGCTGAAAAATATGGGTGACATGCTGTTAAAAATCTTGATGAAAAAACGGCGGTCATAGGTAATTGGTGGGAGGTAATGGTAAATGATGACATATTGTGAGTATCATTCGATCGTGTAAAATCTTAACAGCGGACCTTCATCTTTATAACATAAAACAGACTTTATTTTTTTCCCTTTTGTTTAAATGGTAAGTGTTATAAGAGACATGGGTATATATCGAACCAGATACGAAACAGTATATAAAAGAGCTACCATTTTAAGGTAGGGTGTATTGTCTTGTTTGCAGCCTTGCGTCCTACCAGTCTCGCGTATTACACTCTACAGGTGTACTCCTGTTAATCAAGCTTCCCAGGGACGAGCGTTTAGCTCTCACACGCTAAGTTCCTTTTTCTTTACCTTCTGTTACATTTATCTAACTTAAAAAGACAGTAGCCATTTTGTATTTGTATTAGTGCGAAGTACTAATAAACCTTTTTGTTACACATGCCACTCGGTGTATTTTGTCATATTATTATATACCGTTGAACAGGATATAACAGGAAGCATAGGTAATCGAAGGAAATTACCGTGCTAATAAAGACATATTTTAATGTGTAAAACATATAAAAAAGAGGACATTAGAAATATTAGGCAAAAAGTATTTAAAACAAACTCGGTAAAACTATTTAAATAAAACAAAAATAATATTACGTCGTAAAAATAACAATTATGAAACATATCTGATATAAAAATAAAATTAAAGCGAAATTAATATTTAAAATTTAATTTGAAAATGTACGTAGCCTCTTTATTAAGTTGTGTTTCTTAAACTCATATCATATAATACGATATGATATGATATCATATAATATCATATCATATCATATCATATATCATATCATATAATTTTTTTCTGATTATAATTAATTAAGTTAGAATTCTCTTTTTTTTTTCAAAGAACGGGCAATACGATCTCGGTGTTCTATCTATCTTTTCAACTTAAGTTTCTCCTTTTCGCACTCTTGCTTTCATAACGTTTTTGTTTTTTTCGTTTTTCGTTTGATCTCCAAATTTCTTTTAGCCCTTTCTTATATTCTCCATCACTACTCAGTAATTATCTGTAACATTTCTTCACTCTCATAAAGTCAGTACATTTTACTTCCTTCTCTTAAACATTCTCTTCCTTACTAACTCTCTTGCTCTGTTTTGCCCTCCCTCTCTCTATTTATCTCTTTTTTAAGATATATCACTTTTATACCACCCCTTTTTATTTATTTATTTAGGATAGACAGCGAATCGGCTGCGCCGTTTGGCACGAGAAGAAGATCAGTGTTATGTCCCAATATCCATCACTGACAACTTCCAGCTCTTCTATCACTGCTTCCCGCTTCGCCCATATATTCAGGCTCGCACGCAGATAGTCCGGTACCTTTAAATATGTCAGCAGAAAACACTACAATACTCACACCACAACAAATATTACTTCCATATTTTTCTTGATTAGAATTGTACTTCTGGTTCGTTCAAATATATATATATATGAAAAAGCGAAGATGATGATCAGAAAATATTGGGAAAATCACACTTGTGAGATGACGTACACCCATAAATAAAATATGCATATTCACACACACACCCGTACACATAAATACACACACACGCACACACACACACACACACACACACACACACACACACACACACATATATATATATATTTCTGTGGAAATGTTTTACAATTATATCTTACCTTTAATTCACACATATATTTTACATTATGAACCGCAATGTAATTACTACACATGTAACAAATAAATGACAAAGTCTATATTTGAAATTGCAAGATATTAACCATCTTACAATTTATTACTTTTTGTACCTTGACATGCATAATTCCTTACAGCACCTGATTCATAAGCAAAATTATTCATTTCATTATTATATAAATAAATAAATAATCGGAGAAAAACACTTATCAATGCATTAAAATACAATAAAATTCACTGGGGCATGAATACAAAATCAGAAATTTGGGCGAGAAGTTACGAGTACCTTTTATTTTTTTTCTTTTATCACGCCATGTTTTAATTTTTAAATAAAGTCACTAAAATTAACATTTTCGTATTTATAAATGGTATTAAGTTTGACATAAACAAATAACATCTATTTTATTAAATATTTTATTAATTAGTTTTTATTAATTAAGCTAGATATATTTACTTAGATAATATTAATGACTGTAAAATCTAAAACATATATCTATGTATTCCTTTAAGCTTTATGCGAAACTAATTACCTAATGTATTAATTTTAGTTTGCGGTAAAACAAAATCTGTTAGTTCAACCTAAATTTTATATCCATGGAAATATACTATTTTATTAATATTTAATTTAATTTAATTTTACTAATACATTTATTATATTTTTCATTGTAATTTATTTATATGTATTTAATAATTCTTAATATCTATATATGATTTTTTTTTGCATTTTAACCTTATCTGTATATCATACGTAGAATGGCGATGATCTATTTTCAAATTTAAATCGGTTATTTCTATTATACAATTTTATTAGATTAATAATATCAATAAATTTTATATTTATCTTATTTTATTGTTTTTTTAAATTTTATATTATGTGTTTATTAATTTAATTTGTATCTTTGTTGATTATATTGTTTATTTCATTATTAATATTAAAAAAACATACAATACAAATCACCCTATACTTACAAGTTTTTTTTTCTATTAATACACTGAGTTAAATTAGAATTTCAAATCAAAATTCGCTAGTATGTCTTTTTGTTTTCCTTCCTGAATTATTTTTCCTCTATTCTAATTAATTGAATACAAATATACAGCACTTTTTATAATTTTTATTGTATCCTTAATACATTAAAATTAAATGTTATAATTAATTTATTTTAAATTAATCTATTCAGTTAACTGTAATAATAAGAGTTATTGATATTGTTATTAAAACCTACACGTTTTATCACCTTATTGGCTCTCCTCTTTTATTTATAATTTTAAATTTAAATATAATCAACCAATATTTAATACGTTTAATAGTCAGCCAAATGGGTATAGTATTTATAGCTCCACACTCTCCATTTCGTATGCTAATTTGATAATTAAATTTTAGTTTAGATATAATTCCAGACAAAGAAATATTAACGCCTAGTTAATGTGAAAAAATCACACCACTCTATTTCATCTTTTAAGTTAAATTTACATGGAACAGTGATCACCCACTTTTCGAAATAGTAATTTCTTCATATCATGAAAACTATTTTTTGCGAAGAAAACGGTTTGCAGATTCGTTTTTAGCATACCAAAATGTAAAAGAAAATATTTTGTTATATCCGAACGTGAGACGGACCTTAATGTAAAATTTTATCAAAAATACGAGGGAAAAAGTGTTCAATAAAAACAGCAAATGAATTCGATAGAAAAAATGGATGCTATTTTTTTCAATAATATAAGAGATTAAGAATTAGACAAATTTATTTTAGGTAGGCTTGGCGAGAAAAGCTTTAAGCAAAAAATGGCTTCTTGGAAATCGAGATGTCGTTAAATGCCGTGAAAAAACTAAACAATTAAAACGTAATGTTTGATGGGTGAAAAGCCTTAAGATAAAAAACGAATTTAACAATAAAAATTAAGAAGATAAACAAATTAGTTAAAATTTTAAAAAGTAGGGAATGTTTTTTGTGCTTATCGAGTCAACAGATAATGAAATTTTGTAATTCTAGAGTCGTCAACTTGTTGTGCATGAAGTGAAAGGCTCAATTATACCGGAAATGAAATGGCGGACAGTCTCGCACGTACGAAAAATATTTTTATTTCATTTAATATTTTTATAATTTGCAATATTAATTTATTTTAATAACATAAAACATTCCTCGACTCTACAGATGAACTGTCTGAAAATTTCAATTAAATTGGTAGTGCAAAAGTATGGTTTTGTTGATTATGAACAAACCAGATGTTTAATTTATATATATATATATATATATATATACATATATATGTGTGTGTGTTTGTGCGTACGTGTGTGTATGTGCGTGTGTGTATGTACGTGTAGGTACATGTTCGTGCGTGTGTGTGTAGGTGAGTGTCTGTGGGTGTTTCTGTGTGTATTTAGTTTTCTCTCATAACAATAATATGGCACCAGGAGGGGAAACAGGAATTGAGAATTCAGCGTCCCGAGGATGAACAAAAAAACCTGCAAAAAAGGCTGGGACAACCCGTCGACATCCCCTATAAGGAATCCTCAAGCGATATGTTATTAACTATCGGCTTTTCAAAATCAGAATGCAAAGCATGGGTAAGCTGATCTCTTAGAACTGCACAGAACTAACATCCCACCGCAAAATAAATAAGGAACTGGTCATTATAGTTGATAAATCTCCCTAACCGAATATGTGTGTGTCCACCCATTAGTTTTAAGCAGTCAACTTTTTCAATAACAATAATAATTAACTCGGCATTTTTTAGGTCTCATATTATGCATATTTCCTGTGTTAGGTTTTAGGGGTTGGGGTCTACAAGTAAGGCACACATTTTCACCCTTCAAACTAAAATATCTCTGATTTGCATAAAAAATATAACGATATGTTAGAAAAAAAGATTAAATTAATGAGGTTTCCTAAAATTTTAAGAATACATTAAGACTTCTAATAGAAAATATATCGTCGATGTAAATGACATGAACACATTACATATTTACATAATTATATATCACACATTGTGTGTGCTAGTATTTACTTGAGAGAGATACGATTAACTCTTAATTTAAATCTTTGAGGTTTTTTATGCAATTACTACATACTATTACCAATATATACGGTATAATCTTGTTTGACACACCCGTTTTCATCAAAAAGCAACGATGAGCCTGGCCAATATCAGATGTGTGACCATTCGGGACGTCCATTTGTTGAATGTGTTCACCGTTTATCTAAGCATTGTTTCCAACCGTGCTGGAATCTCCTTGCTATTGAACAGAAATACTGCCGATTCAGGAAGATGTGGTTGCGGAAAGCGTAACCCTTGCCTCACAATTACACGCGCAGCTGCCCCTACAGGGGGTATCCTTTGTCTTTCGAGACTGAACGGAGGCATCAATTAGCACCGTATACGTATTATAGTGGATATTCAGACTATTGCTCACATTTTTAGTATTATATTCAAAACCTTTCAGTCGATGTAACTTCGGGTCTACGCTAATTTGAATTTTTGTAGAATTTGGGAAACTTTCTTTCGCATTCGGCAATTATTTCGCAATGTTTGGTATATAGATGTTCTTAACTGTTCCCTCGTCCCAACACTAATTCGGAACTTGTACTGATATTTTATAACCAGGATGTCTCGGAATTTTACCCAATATTCTAGGTAAAATGTGATGACACCCATTGAAGTTCCTGATATGATGGTAAATAGATAATGGGAACTTTTCCTACCAAGAATATCTGTTGAGCTTGAGGGAACATTGAATTTGCAGAAAAGCAATTTCTAAATCGAATCAATAGTAATCATGTTGTTTTCTGAAAAATCCTTTAAGTCTAAGCCATTTCTGCTGCTTAGAAGTGTTTGGGAGTTTATTGTCAATGACGACAAAATACTTAGTTCTGAAGGAATTAATGGTGCAATAGGTTAAAATCTTTCGTTAAAAATTAATTGTTATTTAAATGATTCTGAAGGTTAGATACTCACTTCTCAGCGTGAGCAAAACTAAGAGTACAATTGCGAATTGGTTATGACTTTTTCATAATCATGCCTGACGAAAGCATATTATGACATATCCGTAGATTTAATGACTGTTCCTTTCAAAGTTCTGTGCAAAGCGTCTATTTCGATATAAAAATTTATGATTTCGACAAGATATATCTGACGGAGAAAGGATGTAAAGTTGATGGAAACGCTATGAAATATTGAAAACAAGAGCAGTCGTCTTAATGATCCCAGATAATACGAATCCTTAATCCTTATCAAACAAAAGATCACAAAACATTAGATTATAATAAAATATTTATATTTTCTTAAACGATATTTTAATCGTGATCAATCGTGTATGGAAATTAATAATAGAATGCGGCCACTTTCTCAAAGGTTAGCTACGATAACGAAAGTTTAAAAGAAAATAAAAATAAAGAACGACAAACGTATACACGAAGAAAGCATTTTTCAATTAATTTTATCACAATACCGAAGAATAGAAAACAGACAGATGTATAAGTGATGATGGATCGACGTTTATTTCAGAAACGAACTCAAGCACAATAAGAAAAAAATGGAGACGATTTTCTGAATTAATTAAAATAAAGAATGATATCTGTATTGAAATTAAAAAAAAATATATAAACAAATGAAAAGATGTTGGTCATCATTTATGTATAGAAGCTTGGTTCAAATATAATGAGACTTGCCGACATCTTCGGCAAAAAATCTGTTTTTCTTTCTATTGTGTTTAATGTTAGCTGCATTCTTCGCTTTTACATCGTAGACCGGTCAGTCGCACCTCAGCAACGTTTTATGGCATAACCAGAGAATTGAGTTGTTGAAGGCATCTAAGTATCTCGATAAGGGGCTCTGTCCGTTTTCCATGAAATCGCCTGGACACCGTGATTCTCGTTAACTGCCTGAATGTAAGCAACGTTGAACCTGAACAGTAGGAGGTGTATGACCATTTGAAAATACCAAATGCTCTATGTATGACGCCATCGACACCTACCTGCATATACAATAAAATAATAACGACGCCATTTTTTCTTGATAAATATACGCCTGGAAATTGCTTTCGAATATGATATTTCCTAGCATCTTCCAACCTACCGTTACTGCTAAATTGGTCTGTTTCGTTTAGCCGTTTGTTGTTTAGATTTCTAATATTCCACTACCTTCAGATGAATCAGATTGTGCACTGACATATAACATTCATTCAATAATTGTTGATATCTGTGCGTATGCGTGTATATATTTGTGTGTGTGCGTGTATATATGTGTGCATGCATGTATATATTTGTGCGTATGCGTGTATATATTTGGGTATATGCGTGTATATATTTGTGCGTATGCGTGTATATATTTTTGTGTGTATGCGTGTATATATGTGTGTGTACGTTCTCAGGAAACATTAGTCTCTACAAAATATTACTCTTTGAACAGATTAACTTTTGAAAACATTTATTATTGATATATAAGATTTTTTTGTAAATGGAGAACACCCAAATTCACAGGCTACAGCATACTTTTGTGTTGTTTCCTGATGTATGCACCTGTAAAACAAAGATATTCCTTCAAGGCACGAGCTGATATACAAAATTTTAGAAACATTTATATAAATATAAAAACATAGGTAATCAATGAAAAACGATACAAAACAGACTATGGGTTAATTTGATAATATCTGTTATAACAAGAAATCATTTAAGAAAGACTTTCGATAAGCGCACGCATGTTTGTATCTGTCAGTTCTTGTTTGTCGTGTTGGTTCGAATGTATTATACTCGCTTATTGCCTTACTAAAGATGTCGGTGCACTGCAGTTAAGACACAAACTCGGCAATCTGTATGAGAATAAAGAGCAACATTCATTTACCTTCAGGGAGGTAACCTCACATGTGCCCTAAATAAAAGAGTTTGATTATCTATTGGCTAATTTATACTACATATAAACACACAAAAACTTCAGTGAAGTAAGAATCCAGATCATAAATCTATGCAAATGAGCTTTGGCAGGCAATAGTAAAGCTGTTTGCTGGTTTCTCATCTTTAATAATCGAAATTTTAATTTTGCCTGTCCGACATTCGGTGCTACAAAAAACGGTCATCATCGGAAACATTAATTAATAAGAAACGAATCACCTCCCTTTATAGTTGTTCATTATCAGTTAAAAATCATTAAAACCATTTCCCCTACAAAAATTTAAAAAAAACATGACTGTCTGTTTACGTTTTCAAATTAGCTATTTTATTTTATAATTAAAAAAAGTAATGTTGAAAGGAGACTGTAAGCTATTTTTTGTTATAGATACTTTTTTAAATGTAAAAAAAAATGTGGAAGTAAATTCAGATCTATTCCTTTATACTTTATATTATATTATATTAAAAAAATATAACCTAAACAAAACGGGATGTGTGTTGAATTTCCATTGTAAAACAGTAAAAAATTTTAAATCAATTCTTTTTAGCTTTAAAAGGTTAAAGATTTTTCTAAAAAAAGTTTGAATTTCGCGGTATTTATTTTATTTTACTTTGTATTCATTTTATTTATAATGTGTTTAAAAAAAATCAACTACGTGTTCTGCTAGTATATATTATTTTTATCGCTTATGATTGAATCGATGTATTTTACAAATTGTCGTTTGTCGTTTGTCTTTATCTCCTCTTTGGGATTTTCAATTGTCAATCTCAAAGGCTTTACATTTTATCATATTGTTTGGGTTAGACAAATTGCAGGGATTCTATCTGATTAGAAAAACAGTTTTTCTTGCTGTGTAAAATGGCGGTCTTGGAATGCAATTATTACTAATAAAGGATGTTAATATTCTGACATGGAAAAATAATATGCCTCCATTAGCAAGAACCAACCACACAACCACCGTCAACCAAACGATATTCAAGTGAAATGAAATATTTATAAAAACATAAACGTTATTCAAGAAAGATCTACCGTAATCACACAAATACAGTGTCACGATCTCGCATGTAGGCCAGATGACAGACGTATTAACTAAAGTGTTCATCTGTTACTTTTAAACGGGCAATAACTTGAATGAACAAGTATTTGATTTGGGCATTAGAGTAGGAAGTATTTGAGTTCGATGGTGGGGTACCAAGTATTTTATTTTGACGTTGGAGTAGTAAGTATTGAATTCAGAGTTGGGTAGCTAGTATTGAATTTGGACGTTGGAGTAAAATATGTTAGAATTGGGCGTTGTAATTAAAATTATTGAATTTCGAATAAGACATTGCAGTATAAGTATCTTATAAAATCGCTAGAGAAGCATCATATTGAAGTATTTATTTCTATTTGGAGACAAACATATGTGTATCATGTGTACTTAAGTGATGAACTGTTTCACATTTAATTGGCAACAACGTGAAGGGACAAGTATTTGATTTGGGCATTGGAGTAGCAAGTATTAGATTTGGATGTTGGAGTAACAAGGGCTTTAATTTGGCGTTGGAATAGTAAGTATTGAATTAAGAATTGGGGTATCTAGTATTGGATTTGGAGGTGGGAACAAACTATGTTGGACTTGGCGCTGTAGTAACAATTATTGAATTTCGAGTTAGACATTAAAGCATAAGTTTGGAAAAAAGACGCGAGAGAAGCAATATGCTGAAGTATTTATTTCTATTTGAAGACAAAGATATGTGTATCATGTGTACCGGAAAATAATAGCGAGAAATTATACATATGTAAAATTACGTACTATTTGGAAACTATTCCGACGTTTATTTGCGCGCAAAAAAGCTTAACATTCCAAATGCCGTAATAACGGTATTTACTGATTATAACATTATTCTGTCGATCAGTACAATTTTAATATAGCAAAAACTATGAAATAAAATGTTTTACGTTACTCTCTCGCGCGGATGCCAAAGCAATTCGAATTTTCATTCAAATCTTTATCTATTATAATTCTGTAAACTAAATATAACAGTAAAGAGTCATGAAATTGTAAAAATGTGTCTTCCCGCTTAATATTTATTTTTGACATACACTGTGTTTATAATCATTTAAAAATGTTCAATAACATGTACACATTTTCCTGAACCATTAATATCAATTATGTGCTCATTTTCATCGCCACGTTTATATATTCTTTTATTTAAAGTTTTCAACTGAGATAAATATAGTGGTAAACCCTTTATATACAACCCGGCCAGTGTAATTCAAAGAAACATTTTAACTATATCAACTATTAAATCACCATATATATATATATATATATATATATATATATATATATGTAATATAATATATATAATATATATATATATGTATTTAAGTATATATATATGTATATATATAAGTATATATATATATATATTCATATATATTAGGATGTATATTTGGTAAAACACATGGAAAAATGGCTCAATAAGTAGATGTACATATGTTTTAATTATTTCAACCTCCTGGATTTTCCCTTTAAACAATATACAATGATTTTTACTTAAATCCTTACAGTTGTCTCAACCGAATAAAATTATTCTTCGGATCTCGTCAGACAATCTAAGGCAAAAATGGCTTAGATTGTCTGAGGAGATCCGCGGGATAATTTTATTGTTCTGCCGATTGAAACAATTTGTAATGATTGAAGCAACAATCCAAGAGATTGAAATTATAAACATACATACACACACACACGCACACACATATATATATGTATTAATATATATATAGAGAGAGTTGTATATATATATGTGTATATATATATACATACATATATGCATATATATGAATATATATACAGTAATATCCATACACACACTGTCTCTCCCACACACATACCCCCCACACATATATATATATATATATATATATATATATATATATATATATACAACAGAGCTACATTCAAAATCAAGAGTTTTATTTATCGTACTTATAATTTATTTCAGCATGTAGAATATTTTATATATGCGTCAGCATTTTTTGTTACGCAAAACCAGTATGCCATTGTCGAATTCATTCATTGTAAACATTCAAAAAAAAAATTGTATTATCCTAAAAAGAGGAAAAACGTGTAAAATGACTAAAATATGCAAGAATAACATCGCGTATTTTATCATTGCTGTTAAATTTACTTTGAATAAGAACTCTTTTACTTTTATTTTACGTATTTATCCAAGAATAGCCCATAAAGTTTAAATCTAAATTCTATATCAATTATATAGTTCATACTACGGAAAAAGTTTATATTAATTTTCTTTATCATACTAAGTGTGATTGTATGGAAATGGGTCAGCGTTATTTAGTACGAAACTGCTTCCTTATGCATAACACAGAACTGTAATAAGGTGTCTAATTTTTTTAAATTTGTACTTGGTCGAATTATTAAAACATTTTCGATGGTAACTGCATGTATAAAATGTATTAAATATGCATATTTAAATGAAGGTAAATTACACACACACACACACACATATATATATATATATATATATATATATATATATATATATATACATATCCATATATATTGCGTTATATTTTGATTATTACTCCGTATAAAGTAAGATTTGTTTATAAAACTACTTTTGTAAACAATCTATGAAACAAATATTAATCTAAATAAAAGAAGATGTTACTTATATATAAATATTAAATTTACTAAGATATTTTTACATATCCATTCATATCCACCCCCACACACACATATATGTGTGTACACACACCCACACACACACATCGTAAGTATTTAATGAATAAATATTATATATGCATACCCACACATATATGTGTGTATGTATACATATATATATATATATATATATATATATATATATATATATATATATATATATATGTGTGTGTGTGTGTATACATACACACATATATGTGTGGGTATGCATATATAATATTTATTCATTAAATGTATATCAATTATTATAAATTTACCATTTTACTAATAGTAATCGTAAGTATTTAATGAATAAATATTATATGTGCATACCCACACATATATGTGTGTATGTATACATATATATATATATATATATATATATATATGTATACATACACACATATATGTGTGGGTATGCATATATAATATTTATTCATTAAATACTTACGATTACTATTAGTAAAATGGTAAATTTATAATAATTGATATACATCATTATTATTATTATTATTATTATTATTATTATTATTATTATTATTATTATTATCATTATTATTATTTAAAATTCATAAGCAATTATTTGAATTTTTATTTACGGAATTTTAAGTCTGGCCATAAAAATGTAGTACTAATCACTAATATTTATGTTTTGATCATATAATTATGTCCGTCTTACTTTATATCTCTTTTTTTTCTCAATCATGTTTATAATTTTTACATTATATTCTTTCATCAATTAATGTATCAATAAAACCCATTTTGTATAAATCACCGATTTACACTAAGCAACATACTCTTTTGTAGTGTGTATTCATTTCTACGCACACAATTTTTAACCAGCTCTTATAATTAATTTAGTCAATTTTCTTTATACATTATCATAAGATACGATTTGACGGTGCTATATTTCTATCGCCCAGATTTAATTGGTGTATATTTCCTAGGACTTCATAATATAAGTCATTTCCATTTCTATTTAATATTATTTACTCTATGGTTTCTTACCAATTAAACTTGCGTTGTTTCTCGTTTTTATTTTAAGTGATTTTATATAGTGGCGGAACTTCCCCTGTCGACGCTACGCATGTGGTTGTTCTATTATTATCAATGAATTTGGATGTATGTGTACGCAATAACACATTAACCTTTTAAGCAGCAGTCATTAGTTAATTCTTAGTATTTTATTGATATGTGACCCGCCTTTCTTAATTTTTATAGGTAAAATTCATTTTTGATGAGTTAGTTATTTTTTGGTATGATACTTTAATAGTATTTCGTTTAATAACTTTCCACAACTTCCCTTATTTAAGGTAGTTTTATAAAGAATTTGATAAAATTTCTGTCATAAGTTATATTGGGCGGGCGGAAACGAATGCAGAGTAAACTGCAGCTAATTTTTACATCTGTTTCTCTTATGATACTTATTTATTAGATGTTCGGTAGGGTTTTCGAAGTATTCTTACTGAGGTGTTTTGTTTGTAATATTGTTATAATAATATGATATTTATATTTAATATAATTAATTGCATTATTATATTTTGATCTAACTAATGTTCGGTCATATTTTCTTAATATTAAATATGTGTTTGTTAGAATATAATCTTGATATTCCTAGAGATATGCTAAAAGTAATAGCGTTCTTCACTGATAATTAGTAATTAGTTAATATATCAAACGTTTAATAAAACTTATGCTAAAGTTTGAAGGTGTTGATGAGTAATTCAAGTGTGGTATCTAAAAAATAAACAATTTTTTAATTAATATCAGTGACTATTTTAAGTTAATATTTCTAAAGAATTCATGTATTAATTGTTAGTTTTTTTCTTAATGTATATCCCCAGAATTAACATGAAATAGCGCACCATATCCATGTGGACGCCATGTAACACTACTTATTTTCTTCCTATTCTCCTTTAAATAAAAAGACCAACCAGGTCAGTCACCTTTTTATATTAAAGTTTAGATTCCGTATTCTCTTGTGTTGGTGCACACAATTAATGTTCTTCTACCTGATTATTTTATGCCAATTCGAAGTTAAGTAATATTTGCCTTTACTTTCATTAGTTCTAAAGATTTACCACAGACTTTTGATCGGCAAAAGCGGTCAAACATTATCATTTTACCATTTTTACATTTGAATATACTATTAAGCAAGCTGAGAAGTTCTCCAGATACAACCCATAATCTATGAGTTTGCATATATATATACATATATATATATATATATATATATATATATATATATATATATAATTTTTTGAAATATTTTATCTAAAATCTTTTTACTAATTATTCTTATTGTTATATATTGGTTATCATGAAGGGGCGTCGTTTACATTTGGTGTATAACATAAGAAGATTCCGTGTGCGTATGATTGTCTCTAATATAAATGGTTGGGTGTTTGATTATCATAAAGGGAATCGTATGTGTTACATGTAATTTCTGAACCTACCTCTGCTTCTTCGATGTTGGACCATCTGGAAATTTCTCATCCTGGAGGGAGACTTGATACCTGTTTGACGAAGATTTATCACTCCAAGACGATGAATGGGTTTTATAGTTTTTTATTTCACTTTCCCCAGAGGTCCTGCAGGAGGTGGAAGTGAAATCGGTTTGTGTGGGTTCTTCTTCACACACGTCAGCGTTCGTCTCCCCCCTCCCCAGTGAAGGGGGGGGGGAGACAACAGTAAACCGTCCGTCTTATTCAAAGCTAAAATCAAATCTCTCAGGTCTAGCCAACCACGTCACTCATACGTAATCTGGTCAGCTGAGCTTCGGTTCTTGTAAACGTGTCTACACTCCACGTTCACTCACCTCTCTCTCTCTCTCTCTCTCTCTCTCTCTCTCTCTCTCTCTCTGTAACATTCCTTTCCTCCTTTTTATCAAAATATATGGCGAAGGCATACATTTTCTACTTCCCACATTTACTAAGAATGGGATATATATGCTCACCCCACTGGCAAAGAAAACTGTCATACCTTTATTCAATATACTAAGTAAAATAATATCAACAAATAATACCATGTGGCGCTAATCCTTGCGCCTTCGAAGGTCAACAACTCCCTGTGACCCCATGGTATCTTTATAACTTAAATCAGAATTTCAGGAGCATCCTTTACCCCCGTCGACACTACGCGTGATCGATAAATTCTCGGCAATCAACCGAATAATAAAATCGAGGTCCATCTGCCTCTTCAAAACGGACTATCATCGTCCTTGGCTTTACAGATCAGCTTTTCCTTCCATAGGTAGCACACACACACAAAAAAAAATTCCATCCCAAGCCTTATCCTATTTATCATAAGCCTACTCTTATTACTAGTATTTTGTGGGAAACAAAAAAACCTCTTAACATTCCTTATGGTGGGTAGCCTTCTATTTTCCTAAGTACTTGCATACATATTTCATTCATCTTCTCTTGAGCGATTCGTAACATAATGGTTACGTCAGCCATTGCACCCCCTCTGCCCCTTACACCATGTCAGAGGGCATTTCATTTGCTCCCTGAAGTTGATTACAACTAGATCCGCTCACGCTGGACAGAATACATTCCGTTTACTGCCATGTCAGAAAAAACTTTTTTTTTTCCAAAGTCGGTAGGCGCAACCTGCCTTGAAGACACATAGCTTCACGGAAAACATCGGATTTCCACACATGAAGTACTCAACTTGCTCCATGTTGATTCTACTCGAAATCAATAGAAATCACGATAAAAAAAATAAAATTCGAATCATTTCTCGAGAATAATGAAATTAATAACTACCCATGTAATTCAACACCTCTCCAAAATTCTAACATGCTTGCCACAGAAATTAAATTCCATTCACGCCCCACTTTTTCTTTCATTTCTTCATATAGTTTATTTAACACTATATTTATCCTTTTTTTTTCTACCTTACTTATGTGGTCAAAACGTCACTCATGTCGAATAGAACATTTATTCTACTTTTCGAAAATTGAAATTAATACCGACTGAACTTTTGACTCTTCCGAAACTTTTTTTTAATTATTATTTATTACACTGTTTAAATCTTATTTCTTTCTCTTTTTCCCTATTTTATTATTATTATTATGATTATTAATTAATTAATTAACAACACGTTCTTTCTTTTATTAATCATTCTTTCAATAGACCCCACAAGCAAAGATTCCACCTCCCCATTCTGCGAAAAAAAAATGCATGTCAAAGAACAAGAACATTCTGCCAATACCGTTTGACAACACATCAATTACATAAAAATAATAAATTAAAAAATACAAAAATATCCTATAAGCAATCACAAAGTCCCATCTTACTAATAACAAACTTCCAATTAACAAAACACAGATTCGTGGAAACCCATTTGACCACGTCATCAACTAGGTCGGCTGCATAGTGCATCATCTTTTACCATTCCACAGAATTCCAAATTAAAGAAAAATCACAGTCGTCTACAAAAAATACCTAGACATTTACAATTAAAATACAGTCGTTTCTTAAATAAAATAAAACGACTCACTTATAAAGTCTCAGACAATCCTAACACTCGATGGAACAAAAATTGTCCATGTCAGAAAAAAATTCTTAAGAAAAGAAAAATCGCACAATTAGTGAAAAAAAACGAAAAAAATCACATTTCAAAACCTATCCATTGTTTTTCATCAAAAATACATATTGTTTTTCATTAAAAGTTACACTTAGTTCACAGTTTAAAAATGCAACAAAAATATTCATAACACATATTTGTGATTGTCATGTTTATCTTTTGGTAAAGGCTCATTCCTGACGCACACATACTACAGTCATATGTTCTGTTTCTTTTTTATTTCTTTCTGGTTTTCTCACTGGCTGTTGTTAAAAATTTACAGAATAAGGCCATTCTTTGTTTTTCCCTTCTAATTTTTACATTAAGTGATATTTTTCTTCGTTCATAACGAGCTAATTCCTAATACGATAAACATTTTTTTAACTATTTTCTATATATAAAGTGTTACATCTGTGTGTCTGTATGTCTTCATTTTCTTTCTTAGTGAAAAGGTTGTACGTGTGTATTGCTTTTCTTTTTTTTCTTTTTTTCTTTCTGGTTTTCTCACTTGCTGTTGTTAAAAAATTACAGAATAAGGCCATTCTTTGTTTTTCCCTTCTAATTTTGACATTAAGTGATATTTTTCTTCGTTCATAACGAGCTAATTCTTAATACGATAAACATTTTTTAACTATTTTCTATATATAAAGTTTTACATCTGTGTGTCTGTATGTCTTCCTTTTCTTTCTTCGTGAAAAGGTTGTACGTGTGTATTGCTTTTCTTTTTGTTTTCTTTTATTTCTTAATTATTTTTCTAATTCGCCTAGTGCTTTAATGGACCCTACGCTGTGTGTGTGTTGATTTGTATTTTTTCTCTACTGTTCTTTCTTTTTTTCCAGACATTTTATTGTTTTTCTTGTCCTTTTTTTGCCCGTGGTAACCGGTTCTGTTTTTTTTTCTTT
The DNA here is from genome assembly GCF_053919585.1 of Euprymna scolopes. Classification (NCBI taxonomy): domain Eukaryota; kingdom Metazoa; phylum Mollusca; class Cephalopoda; order Sepiida; family Sepiolidae; genus Euprymna; species Euprymna scolopes. The sequence goes on from NC_136495.1 coordinate 104,985,131, forward strand.
TTTTCTTTATAAACCCACTCTTGCTAGGTGGTCTGGTCAGTTACGGCTCCAAATTGAATATGTTATATATTGGTTATCATGAAGGGGCATCGTTTACATTTGGTGTATAACATAAGAAGATTCCGTGTGCGTATGATTGTCTCTAATATAAATGGTTGGGTGGTTGATTATCATAAAAGGAATCGTGTGTGTGACATGTAATTTCTGAACCTACCTCTGCTTCTTCGATGTTGGACCATCTGGAAATTTCTCATCCTGGAGGGAGACTTGATACCTGTTTGACGAAGATTTATCACTCCAATACGATTAATGGGTTTTATAGTTTTTATTTCACTTTCCCCAGAGGTCCTGCAGGAGGTGGAAGTGAAATCGGCTTGTGTGGGTTCTTCTTCACACACGTCAGCGTTCGTCTTCCCCCTCCCCAGTGAAGGGGGGAGACAACAGAAAACCGTTCGTCTTCTTCAAAGCCCAAATCAAATCTCTCAGATCTAGCCAACCACGTCACTCATACTCCACGTTCACTCACCTCTCTCTCTCTCCCTCTCTCTCTCTCTCTCTCTCTCTCTCTCTGTAACATTATGCCTGAGATATAAGCTAACATTAATCTAATCCTATGGACATTGTTTTAATCGCTCTTGTTGGTCTTTTAATGTAAATCTCTAATTCATATGACATATACAATTTTAATTTGCAAGCTTATATTTTTCATTTCATTGATTATTAAATTATCTATAATATAAATCTCACCTCTCTGTTTAAATATATTTATGTATGTATTTATCTATGTATGCATGTATGTATGTATGTGGGTGTATGCATGTATGTATGCATGTATGTATGTATGTACCACTTATTTGTGCAAGCCATCATCATCGTCGTCATGAGTGTTTAGGATTTGTGCTGTTGTGGACGGATCTTAAATTTAGAAGTTGTACAAGCGGCGAAGCGAAGAACCGTCTCCTCTGCGAGCTGTGTGTATTGGATTGTTTTTCTTTTTTATTTATGTAAAAGTCACCTATTCGTACAAACAATTATCATCATCATCGTCATAGACGCTCCTCCATGTATATTCTACATGTACGTGTATGTATACGTATGTATATGCACATGTATGTACATGCGTATATGTATGCGTGTATGTTTGTATGTGCATGTTGGCATGTGTGCATGTGTGTGTACTTGCGTATGTTAATTTGCGGGCATTTGTATATGCATGTATGAGTGCGTTTATGTGTTTATTTCCACGTGTATGTGGGATGGAAAAGGCACCCTAAGGCATGATAAAGGCAACTTCTCTAGGAAAAGCAGATCTTTGACATAAAAAACATAAAGTGGGACACCAGTACTGCATTAGCCGGTTTGCAGTTTGTCTTGTTTCTGGCTATCTTGCTCTTGCTTGCTGCTGTACCTAAACATTTGCTGGACCTAAACATTTGGAGCAGAGAGAGAGAGAGATAGAGAGAGAGTTAGCTGCCGTAAAAACCCTTAACTCTGTAACATCATCTTTGTATAGATACTCCCTCAGATATTTGTCTATGAAAATAGTCCTGTGGCAGTGGAGAAGTTGTGACGCTTGTCGGCCTGAAATGCTAGAAGCATGTAATAATTGATCCTCCATCAATATATGCATGTATGCATGTATGTATATATGCATGCACGTATGCATGTATGTATGTATGTTTATATATGTGCATGTGCATGCATATGTATGTATATCTATGTGTATGTGTATGTATATATGTAGGTGTGTATATATGTTTATGTGTGTATGTATATATTTATATATGTGTGTATGTATGTATATGCATGTGTATATATGCATATTTATATGTATGAGTATATATGCATATTTATATGTGTGTGTCTAAATGCATATATATGTATGGGTATATATATATATGTAGGTATTTGTATGCGTATGTGCGTATGTATGTATACGTGCATATATGTGTACATATATGTATGTGAATATGTATGTATTTTTGTGTACGTATTTGTATATGTGTGTATATATATGTATGCATGTTTGTATGCATATGTAGACATCATCTATATGTATGCATGTGTATGCATGCATATTATGTAGTGTATGCATATATCTATATACCTATATATGTTTATTGAGATGTATGTGTATATTTGTGTATGGGTATGAATGTGTATATATGTATGTATGCGTGTATGCATATATATAAATGTATATATACATATATATATATATATATATATATATATATATATATATATTCCTTTGTCCGTCTGATGTGTCATGTCCGCTTGAGTGTGTGAATTCGATGGCAAGACTAAAAATAGTTATCTTCAGGCATATGGACTTTCACTTACTAAGGGAGTCTCACACGTCTGACAAGACTTTGCAATCATCATGTATGTATGTATGTATGTGTGCATGTGCGTATGTATGTATGTGTATATGTATGTATACCTAAACCTTCAACAGAGACGACGGATTTTAAGTAAATTTGTATCGTTACAACGCACGGCCATTCGGACGACAAATATAAAGAACTGGCTAAAAAACATTAGGGGTCGATTTTTCGCTGATATTTCCGAAAGTCATCACATCTTGTCGATTACTTAGCATTAATGGAAACATTCGCTACTTTCAGTTTCGTGATAGTCGCCAAAGCAAAGCCGTCGCGTTTATTTTGGTTTGTTCTTTTCCTCCTTCGCTGTATAGTTTCCAGTCTGACTGCCTACTACCACTTTTTTTACTCAATACACCAATTCAAACACCCGGGAACGCTGGACACCAATGCTAGTCTATAATATACATCTCAATTATATATTTAAATATATGTATGCATGTATGCTTTCTAAAAACTTTTGACAGAGGGCACAGATTTTCACGAGATCTGTATCGTTTTGAAGCGCGACCCATCGGACGAAAAATATCGAAAAATCGGCTATAAACATTAATTAGGTTTCCCGTAACTTGATAGGTGTCTAAAACGAGCGTCGGGTTTTTGTGTCGCCATTTTTGCAAGTCATCGTATCGGTTGGAATGACTTCACTTAATTTCAAACTTCTGAACTTCCTGTAGCGTCATGGCGTAACGGTAAGATATCATATTTTTTGCACTTCTCTGCCGCCTTCTTGCCACGGGTTCGAGCCTGCCTGCCTGTCAACTACCATTTTTTTTTTGCTCAACACACACATCTAAACACCCGGGCAACGCTGCTCTCCCAGGCTCGATATAATATAAATGTTCGTTTTTGTGTCAGATGGAACAATATAATAAGCATAATAACAGTTTTTTAAACGTGTTATTTGTTTTACTTATTTTTGTAATCAGAATGTTTGACTTTCCGTGTAAGTTTTAAGTTTCTAATCATAGTATATATGTCGTGTTCACAATTCCCAAGCAATGGCAAAAGGCGGGCCTATCATATCTTTTATTTGGCTTTATAGAACCTAGGTTGTATTTTATCAGAACATATTTGGTTAACAGTTGTGTTTTATTTTTGTAAGTTTACACCAGGCGATGCAAGGTTCCGGATTTTTATTTTCCTTTTAAGGGTCGAGGATGTCTGGTAACTTTTCAACGAATGCTTTACTCAAATGAATTTCCATCTTAAGCCGAGCTGATTATGTAGGATTTGTTGGGTGAAATAGCAATGTTTTATCGTAAAAATGTAGATTATTCCTTCGTAAACATTTTGAAAGAATTCGGCACAATAAGCAGCTCAACATATTATATGAAAATGCTAAAGTATTCAATAAAATTATACTTTATGTCATATTTATTAATGCTCCAACAAGGATTTGAATTCTTAGAGCATATATATTGTTAGTAAGTAAGTTTAATACAATACATATCTTCATATAATGTTCATATTATTTTATTGATTGTATAATACGCATTACCCATATATTGTTAAATGTTATAAATTTTTCAAGAGTAATATATAAGGAAAATATATTTTTTACAAGGATCAAGAGTTGGAAATAAACATAGTTATTTTGAATTCATGAATGCTAAAGACAAATAAAAGTAATACTTATAAGTTTTATATAGATATTCTCAGAAAAAAAACACTTCACACTTAACCAATCTATTTTTACAACAGTGTAGCATGATCGTATTTAATTCTTATGTCTGAGCGCACATCTTAAATTACCTAGCCAAACTTTAATTCAAACTTTACTGATAGAGTTATCCCTGGCTTTAGCATTTCTTACTTTTTTGTTTCTTTGAGCTATATCCAGAATCCACGTGGCCTCTTGATAGCAGTGAGTTTCACACTAAAACCTAAGTCTCCAGAACTCTTTCAATTCTTGTTTCCTAAGGAGATTTCTGTAGAACAGCCTCTCGTTCTTTTTATTAGTTTATTATTTTCATTCACTTTCTTTTTTATTATCCGTGGCTTGTATCCTTTTTGCAAGTGCCTTCGAGATATTTGTCTACGTTCACAACCTCGCTTATATTAACACTCCCCACCCCCCCCCATATATATATATATATATATATAGTCATCCACATACAGTACTGTTTCGCTGTTTCACAGCTCATCAGTGCGGCTAGACAGATATATATATAAAGAATATATATATAAAGAATGTTAGTGTTAGTAATGCAATTTTAGAAATGTCTATGCTCGGGCATTGGTTAAACAGATATTTTTACGTATCCACGCTCAGACAAAAAACAATATAATATATATATATATATATATATATATATATATATATATATATATATATATATTACAGGAGATTAGAACAATAGTCTAAAGAGCTGAGTGTATTTCAATGTAACAGTGAAATTACTAGTTTAATTAAAATACAGGAAAGAGAAAGTGCCCGTTGTAATTTAGATATATAATAAGCTCGATAGGTAAATATCCTAGAGCTAATTCAATATTAAGTAATGTGATTGATAATTTAAAATTCCAAAATCAAATTATAATTAAATTAAAAATCCGTTTCATAATAAGGAACAACAACAAAATCAATTATCTGTACAATCATTTCGGAAAACAATGCTTTTTATTGTGGTAGACATCAAGTTACGTACAATAATTATTACATATAGTTTTTTAATAAGCAAGGTCTCCTCGTCAGCAAATTTTGAAGGGTTTGTATTAAATTTTAAAGACACCATAAATATACCTAGTAATAAAAGTAAGGAAGATGTATCTCAAAAAAATTGAAATAAACGGTTTGGATTTAAAACTCATTAGAAAATTAATATGGGTTAGAGATAGAAAAGAAGTAGAGTAAAATATAGATTTGAATTTAAATTATATGTTTGCTTTAAGTGCAGCATTACAAATATATACATGCGTATATATGACAAAATAGACACATATATACATATACATAGATATACAGGTATATACATAAAATATATAGAAATTGACCTTTTAATTTTTTGCCTTTTGAAATCATTATTAGCTCCCTATAACAGGTCGAGTTTATATACGTAATTGTAGATATGTTTCATAAGAAGAACTTGCAACTATCAACCAAATGTATCCCCATACCCCCTAGACACCTTTATAACCAGCTTAATTACAAGTATAAATATATTTATAAGGAACTTGAGATGGAAAGCCTACCATTTTGAAAATCACCAAAATGAAGCCACAGAACCCATGCACCACCAACCTGGAGAAATGAAAGAAACCAACCTCAGACAAGACAATGAACAGAGAAAAGCAGCCAAATACTACAGACTAAAAACATACAAACACCCTAAAAGAAACAAAGACACTGAAAAATTTGAAAATGACTTGATCAACCTGATTAAAAATAACAAATTTAAGAAAAATAAAAAATATATCACTCCAACACTTAGTGAAATAAATAAATTTTCAAAATCTATTTCTAAAAGCCACCAAAATAAACTGATAGTACCGGCGGATAAAACTCGGAATTTTTACACAATGGACTATATACAATATAATATATAAGGAACTTAATAAAAATTATAAAACAACAAATAAATCAGCACTAAATAAAATAAATAATGATGCAAAAAACATTTTAACTAAACTTAAAATAGATAAATACACAAAAATAACTGTACCAGGTACCCCGAGATTTACTTTAAAAGACCACAAACACAGCTTTAATATTAACCCCACTATTAGACTCATTTGCCCCTCGAAATCAGATATAGGACTGGTTAGTAAAAACATATTAGATAGAATTATCCCCAAAATTAAATCTATAATAAAATACCCACTATGGTAATCTTCCAACCAAGTAATCGACTGGTTTTCTAACATTCAAAATAAGAATAACGTTAAATTTCTTTCTTTGGACATTGAATCATATTACAAATCTATATCACCTATCCTACTAAATAAATCTCTGTTAATGGCACGAAAATTAACTAATATAACTCAAGACGAAATTAAAGTAATACTTATAGCTTGAGAGTCTTTAATAACCTTTGATAATAAGTATTGGACATGAAAATACCCCTAACCACTTCAACATTTTAATGGGCTCTACGGATTCGACTCAGGTCACTGATCTAGTTGGCCTTTTCCTTTTAAATGAAATATATTGTATACTCCATAAACAGTTCAAACTTGAAGGAGGACTATACAGAGATGATGCACTTTTCGTAACTAACTCTACAAATAATAATTATGAAAAAGCAATTAAAGCTCTACATAAATTATTTAAAAATTATGGACTTAGTATAAAAATCGACTCTAATAAAAAAAATTGTTAATTTCTTAGACATAACCTTGAATCTGGAGAATTCTACCTTTGAACCCTATCATAAACCTAACCAACCCCTACTATATGTCCACAATGAATAAAACCACCCTAAATCAATATTAAAATCAATAGTTCCTAATATCGCTTTAAGAATTTCTAGACTGTCTTCTACTAAATCCATATTTATCAAAAATGAAAAATATTACAATGAAGCCCTTAAAAACTCGGGATATAATTAAATTCATAAATAAAAATGATAGAAACATAAACTACATTGAAAATAAACCTATTAAGAGCGTAATAACATATAATATGGCAATGTCTTCCCGTATACGAGTTAAGAAAAATAACCAAGAGACAAAAAAAGATAAAACCTAAACCACAAATATTAGATAATAATACAAATAAACAGTAAACCAAAACCCGTAAATGTAAGAATAGACACAAGGAGATCCTATGGTTCAACCCCCCATATTCCAAAAACCTAGAGACAAACATAGCCAGAGAATTTTTAAAAATATTAGATAAGAACTTTTAAGCCCCCCTTAGATATAATAAAATTTTCAATAAGTACACAATCAAAGTCTCTTACTCTACTATGCCTAACCTTCATCAAAAAATAATTAGCTCTAATAATAAGAAAATTAATAAACTCCAAAATACAACTATACAAAAGATATCAGACTGTAACTGTAGAAGAAAAAATAAATGTCCCCTACAAGGCTCATGTAAACTTTAAAATGTTATCTATAGCTGCACAGTATCAAAAACCCCAAATCTACATGAATCTATTAACAGCCATAACTCAACTACCAGATTAAATAATGACACCTAATTAAACCAATCTACCGATCAATTACAAACCAACCCACGATATAATAATCCAGCACCAGACCTAACGGAAAATAATCATAATAAGCAAGAGGCAATATATTTTGGTTCCACATCTGGCCTAATAAAACATAGAATTTCAACGCACAAACATTCTTTTAAAAATAACTCTCTGTCAAACCAAACTACTCTATCTAACTATATTTGGCAACTAAAAAATAGCAATATTTCTTTCAACTTAAAATGGCGAGTAATTGAGTCTTGCAAACCATATAAACCAGGAGATAAATTCTGTGCACTATGTACAAAAGAGACCCTAAAAATTGGTAAATATGAAGATATAAAAAATGCAACCACACTACAAGACAGGAACTAATAATCACATGCAGTCATAAACGTTGGTTTAAATTTAATAAATATAAACCGCCTTAAATCATTAGAAATTACTTATTAGTAAAAATAGATTAATTTTTTTTAATAAATTAAGTTAGACTAATTATCCCCCTTACACCCTTTAAATAAAAAAGTAAAGAAATATGACTAATTATCCCCCTTATATTAGGTAATTACACAAACAACATTCGAAATATAAACCGTAGCGTCTTTAAATCAAAAGTACGCTAACGGAAATAATTTATTGCACGGGCGTCCCCCCTTTTTAAAATTCATCATTCAATAAGGTAAAAAACTATAGCAAACATCTAAATGAGTATTTTAACCATAGTTCCTGATTTCAAAAGGCGAAAAATTAAAAAGTAAATTTCTATATATTTTTATGTATATACCTGTATATCTATGTATATGTATATGGGGGTCTATTTTTTCATATATATGCATGTATATATCTGTAATGTTGTATATATTTGTAATGCTGTACTTATAATTTATATATTTGTAATGTTGTACTTATAATGTATATATTTGTAATGTTGTACTTATAATTTAAATTCAAATCTACATTTTACTCTATTTCTTTTCTATCTCTAACCCATATTAATGTTCTTATAAATTTTAAATCCATACCTTTTATTTCAATTTTTTTTTATATACATCTGCCTTACTTTTACTGCTAGGTTTATTTATGGTGTCTTTTAAATTTAATATAAACCCTTCAAAATTTGCTGACGAGGAGACCTTGCTTATTAAAAAAACTGTATGTAATAATTATTGTACGTAACTTGATGTCTACCACAATAAAAAGCATTGTTTTCCGAAACGATCGTACACACACACACACACACACACACATATATATATATATCTTTATATATATATATCTTTATATATATATATATATATCTTTATATATATATATACATATATATATTATACTATTATATATAAACTGTGTCAATCGCTTTATTGCAGATTTGTAAAATATCAATATTTCCCCAAATGTGCGTTACAAAGCAATGAAAATGCTACCATCAAAGGGTTTTTTAGTTTAGTTATTTCCCAAAATTTATCCAAATTAATTCTATGTTCACGAAGTTATGGAATTTGTTTTTATCAAAGAAATTTTATTGTCCATTGCTTTATTGCAGATCTATTACAATGCCAGAAAATCAGGAGAATAAAGGTTATCGAAAAGCAAAGATAGTGGCGGGACTCGCAAAAGGGCTGTCCATAAAAAAAATTAGCCACGGATCTACTATGGGATCTTGAAAAACAGGAACATCAAATCCAGAAAAATAAGGGCATCAGGAGAAACCGCTTAGTCGTGATATTCGGAAGATCCCTAGGAAAGTCAACCGACACACAAAGAACACCAGTGCATTTGTTGTTGCAAAAGCTGGAATCGCACAAAAATTAAGACTTTACTGATACAATGTGTTGAATGAGATTGCAAGAAACATAAAACCTCTTCCAATGCACCCATTGGGTAAACACCATAGGGAAAAACGAATGGCTTGGGCACAGAATTACATTAAAATGGATTTCCAATAGGTCCTATTTAGGGATGAGGCGCATGCTACTCTTGACGGCCCGGATAGATGTACCAAAGCTGTAAACCCAAACAGAACTCCGACTTGTTACAGAGTTCATCGCCAATAACGCGGTAGAGTATAATGTTTTGGCCGGGAATCATTGTGGATATGTTGGTTTGACAATTCCGAGCGCCAGAAGGTGTAAAGCTTACCAGTAATGCATACACGGTACTTTTGAATAATCATTTGTCGACATGGCTTGATGCCCTACCACTATCACGTCGCTTTCAGATGATATTTACACATGACAATGCACCATCCGATTCTGCTTGGGGTGACTGCATCCTTCGATGAATCTATAGAATTCGTTGGGAACCTCTCATCACCTGGCCACTGTTGTGTCCAGACCATAACCCTATTGAATATCTCTGGTCAATATATAAAAGAGACGTTTATGAGGGAGGAGACCAGTTTACTTCAAAGGATGCCGTGTGGGGGAACATAGCTGATGTTGCTGGAGCCATAAGTTCTTTTAAGATCAAGGAATTGACTTCCTCGGGGGGGCAAAATGTTGTTTTAAGTTATTTTTTAAAAACGATGGATATGTTGATAAGTAATTAATTAAGATGAGAGCCATGCCTAGCATATGTTTTTGTTTATTATTCTTTGACAGAAAAATATAGTAAAAAGTAAAGTTCGCAAGATAAGATATTGTATTTTTGCCCTAAAACAACATTTTAAAAGACCTGAAACAAAGCGATGGAAAGTGAAAATGCTTCGATAAAGAATAAAATGTATGAACTTCGTGATTATCGCAGGAATTTGAATATTTTGAGAGAAATAACTAAACTTAAAGGAGCCCTTTAAGTATATACTTTTCATTTTGTTGTGACGGATATTTACTGCAATATTGATATTTTACTAATCTGCAATAAAGCGATTGACACAGTAATATATATATATATATATATATATATATATATATATATATATATATATATATATATATATATATATATATGCGTGTGTTTGCTCCATGCATTAATTACATGTGTGTGTGTCTCCCTTCATGCTATAAAGCTATGAGTGTTAGAGCTATGACCGAAGATCAAATATAGGGCATCGCTTTGCTCCATTGAAGGCTTGACGTTTCCCCAATAATTACAGAAATGATCTCTTTACTGTTGAAAACACTTGCCAATAATTACAAGCTCCTGATACCCTGGCCATTTTATTCTGTTTGATGCTTATGAATCATTCAGCTTTTCCCGGCAAATTCTTCGCAGGAAATCTTCCATCTTTTTACTGCAAAATAGGAAGCCTATAATTATACCTCATTCTCCCTAGGTCATTCGGAATTGTGTCGATGATGATGGCGTTGCTTCAAACTTGTGTATCTAAGACGTCGAAAATTTGTAATGCTGATATAAAAACGCGAGACAACCAAAACTCCTCGCATAAGCCTGATAAATCCTAGCGTGGATGAAAAGTTTAATATTCTGTGTAGATTAATTGCCATATATATTTAGAACGCTATATATATATATATATATATATATATATATATATATATATATATGTATATATATATAGTCATCCACATACAGTACTGTTTCGTTGTTTCACAGCTCCTCAGTGCGGCTAGACAGGCAACTATCTCAAGCCAGGATTGAAACCCGACCGTGTGTACGACAGTCAAGGCTCCTAACTATTACGCTATTGGCGGCTGCTGAGCGAGTAGTGAGTTTAACGATGTTTTCGCATCGTCGGAAATATATATATATATATATATATATATATTAGCAGAAATACTCGCTTTGACGGCGTTCAAAGCGAGCTTGCAAAATTGGACTCCGATTTATTTTTATATGAAATGGTATAAAAAGAGGATGTGAGTGTAAATAGATAGCTTCAAAGGTTTGCGGTATCAAAACTAACAAAAATGTTATCGAAGTAAAATTTCGCGGAAATGTATTCTATATATTAACTTTGTTGTCGTTCGTACATAAAGGTTACAAAAAGTCTATTTTTAGGAAAGCAGAATCTATTAATCGCACACATTGACTAATTTCAATTTCTGAACTGCAAAGAGAACGTAAAGCCATATTAAATAATATAATATTAAACATACTACAAGTAACTGGAAATATTGAAATTATGCGAAACGATAGTTCCTCGCACTCGTGGGGAATTCTTAGAACGATTTCAAAATTAGCGATACAGTCTGGGGTCCAGACATGGGAGTCGAACGTCTGGAAGAGAGACGGTCACCTTTGAAACATAGTATGTAAAACTTTGAATTCTTGACTAAGAAAACCACGGCTGGTCGGAAGAAGAAATAACCCAATCTTGTGTTTTTATAAACGTCATCTTTGTGTTGTAATGCTACCAAAAAGGTAAAGTGAAAATTGTCATTATATGTCTTGTATATCCTGTGTTTTAAAATGTCTTTACATACACAATGTGAACTCTACATCTCATATCTACACTTCTAAGTACGAACATTTTATATATATGGATCTCTTCATAACACGAACACAGAACGCAACATTCCTCTTAATAAGACTCTAAGACTCACACTATTAATAAGACCTAACAATAACAACAAGAAATACGAACAATAACAAGAATACTTATAATGAACTATACAACACAGGGAGAAAGGATACAATTTCTGCCATAAAACCATTACATGATTCCAGTTCCATTTTTATTAAAACCGCATTGAAGCCTTTCTTCATGTCTGATAGTGACACATTTTCAACCAGCGAGATGGGAGATGCCTCGCTGTAGAATTAATGCCCTCTACTGATTCAAGTTATTAGAACAAGACTATTGGCAAAATGCAAATCCAGACAAGTCAACGCTTGACGGTACATTTCAATGCATCGGACAACCCACCGCCTGTAGTGTGGTTTATAGTGAGAACCACATAGTGTAACCTCACATCTTCGAAGTTGGCGTGAAAGTAAACACCAAAATGTGCCTGGGTATTCTAGAGAGTGTGGTGATCCCCTGGTGCAATTAGCTGGCCGCTGGCAAACCCTAAGTGTTACAGCATGACTCGGCGCCGTCCCACAAGTCCAAAGAAACCCAGGCTTAAGAACACGTCCTACGACTTCGGCCCCTGAACCTTCTGGACTACTTCGTTTCATCATACGTCAAGAACATAACGTACCTTACCTCCCACATCACTAAATTCCGTCCGGTCGCTCCTATCCGCTGAGTATTCGTCTATTACACACCGGTGATTGTATCCAAAGCATGCTCTCAGTTCTAGACCCGTATTCGGGCGTTGACTAAGGCTGAAGGCGTCGACATTGAGTGGATGCCGGCTCTACTATATAATCAAGTTACTTGAATTGATGTTTTAGATAAAACTTTTAAAATAAACTGTGGTGTTTTATTTAGAGCGACAGTTTTATCGTTCCGCCCTGTAACTCTATTATTTGTAGTAAGTGTTAAACGTTAAGTATGGTTCAACAATAAAGAAGATTGTAAGCATGGTTTCAAATAATATACTTTGGTTTATCCTGGCAAGATATTACTAAAATCACTTTAAAAGTGCTACAGTCACACCTTCACTATAACAGTTGGAATTACGCAAATTTTTTAGTGGTCTATTAACAGCTTTTAGAGAATTTTTCCTTCCATACTATCAAAGAACACGTCACAAGAACTTCAGCAATACCAGCGTTTTCCTGATATTGCAAACAGGTTCATCAGTTGCGTTCATACCCAAAGGAAGTTTTAGTTTTTTTTGTGAGCTGGTTGACCTCTGAGGAATCAAGTTGCAGAAATATGATAACTTGCTAGATTTAAGGCTATTTCTTTTCTTTTCTTTTCTTTATTTTCTGAGTTAGGCCAGTAAAAATTGGTTACAACAGTTTTCCATGTTTCTCCTGGTGCATCCAAAAATATAATTCTCATTTCTTATGGGTTAGTTGTCCCATGATTGTTTTATATGCACCCTGTCGGTCTGGCAAAATTCATCACGTTTTCATCAAGAGATATGGTCATCTGAAAGCTCGATTTGCCCGCTGGTATTTATGATTCACTGGAATATGGGTGGCAATTACATACTTCTCAAAATCCCAGTCTGCTTAACACTCATTCAGTAGAGGTATGGTTAGTATTTTCCCTCCTCGCTCTTTCACTTCTCTTGGAGCTTTCACAGAAACCTGATGTGGTGCCAGTTTACGCCCACACTATAATTTTTAATGGGGGATAAGTTTTAATTATACGGCTCCAGTTGTTTTATCATCTATATCCCTTTAGCTTTCTGGCGAGGGTTGCATATTTGTTCCGTTTCTTTTTACTTTGATATTTACCCTATAGGCATCTAGATTTTTTTAAATTATTACGACAGTCGATTTTCTTGCTTGAATGGGTTTATCCGTTTGCATGTCAATGTCCCATAGGATGTTTTAAATTCTCGTTTTCAATTACTATTGCTGGCTCATGCCATTTGTCTGTGCGTTCAAGATGTAGTTGTATGCACAATTCCCAGTGTACATTCCTTCCGATTTGGTGGTGCCTGTACTTGTATTTCTTTTGGGTTACTTTGCTACATTCACTTATTATATAGTTTATGGTTTCGTCTCTTTGTCCATAATGTCAGCATTTGCAATGTTTAATGTTTTGTCGAGATTTGCATTGATGTGGTATGTTCTTATCGAGTTATCTTGTGCTACAGTTATTAGGGATCAAGTTTTTGGTGTCTTTTCACATTCATGTCCAAGTGTATTCGTTATTCTTATATTTTGTAATCCTTACGAATCTTCCGTGTAGTTGTTTATCTTTATATTTTCCTTTCTTGGCCTATCCTTGGTCTCCCTGTTTGCGGTTTATTGAATTCTTTCTATCTCTCACTGCCATGATTATTCTTTACGTATTTTTCATTATTTATTTTTTAAATTTTTTTTTTTATTGGTGTCATTCAAACATTCTTCTATACAGACAAGTCCCCTCCCGCCTTCTTTCCTTTTCAGATAGAATCGGTAAACATCGTCCTTCGGGTGTAGTTCATTGGGCCTGGCCATGAATTTCCTGGTCTTCTGATTGTGCTGTCTAAGTTCTACTTAAGCCCACCCTATTAATGCTCCAGAGTATCTTACTAGTAGGACTGCCCATGTATTTATACCTTTTATAAGGTTTCTGCTATATAAGTTCGTTTCCAAGAGTTTTCTTGTTCTCCTGAGGTATACCTTTCAAATTTTATGTTTCATTTCTGTTGCTCTGATGGTATCGCTTCCAGAATACCAAGTATTTTAGTCGTCTTGTTCTCCTAGTGCCCTCATTTCTGTTTGGTTGGGTAGTTCTATGCCTTCTGTCGTTTCCAGTTTTCCCTTTCTTATAACTAGTAGTGCACACTTTTCCTTTTCAAATTTCATTTGGATATCTTGGCTGAAGGTCCTAGTAGTGTTAATTAGTGTCTCTAGCTCCTTTTCGGTCCTTGCAAAAGGTTTCAGATCGTCCATGTACATCAGGTGGTTAATTTCCTCCTCTGTATTGGGGAACTTGTATCCAGCTTGGCACTTTCTCATAATACTATTCAATGGCATCATGGCTATGATGAACAGTAATGGTGAAAATGAGTCTCTTTGGAAGATGCCTCTTTGTATGTTAATTTCTGTTATGTGTTGTCCATCAGCTGTCAACTCCAGTCTCAATGTTTTCATTGCATTTTCTATTGCGTTAGTGATCTCACTTCGCAGTTACTACATTTTTAGGCATTCTATTACCCATACTTGGGGGATCCTGTCGTACGTTTTTTTGTAGTTGATCAATACCAGGGCAAAATTGCTTCTCCTCCTTTTTACCTCCTTTAGGATCTTTTAATCTATATATAGCAGAACATGTGTTCCTCTTTTTCCTTTTTGGCATCATTTCGGTTACTCGGGGATGAGTCCACGGTTATTCAGTGAGTGGTAGATCTGTTCCCTTAGTTGTGCTGTCAGTATCTTCCAAATGGTGAGTAAGCACGTGATTGGCCGTTAATTGCTGGGAACAGTTCCTTTATCCGTATCCTTCTGTAGTAGTGTGGTTCTACATTTTGTCATCCACTCTGACACGCTTCCTTCCTACATACATATTCCCAGGTTTTCAGCTAGCCTTTCGTGTTAAGTTGTGAATTTTAAGAACCAGTATGCATGTATTCCGTCGTGGCCTGGTGCTCTCCAGTTTTCCATTTTTTCTATGGTTTTCTTTAGTGTATCCTTGCTGATTTCATTCACCGTTCCTTCTTGTATTTGTTGTAACTCTTCTTTCATGTATTTCAGCCATTCGGCATTTCTATTGTGATCTCGTCGCTCTTCCTATATTTTACTCCAGTAGAGTGTTGTTTCTGTCGGATTTGGTTGTTCTGTTTTTGTTTTTCCTCCGTTCACATTTTCGGAGAATTGGCTTTCATTAGTTCCAAATGTTCTGTTTTGTTTGCATTGTTCAGATTTATACCTATATCGTCTCCATCTCGCTTCTTTTGCAGTTCTTCATGTTTTTTGTTTAACCTCTCCCTGCCAGTTACATTTCCAATATTTCGTTTCTCCACATTGCTTTCTTCCTGTTGATCATTTTGTTGTTTTTTTATGTTTGTGTATTTGGGTTTCTAGTCTTATTTCCAATCCAGGTTTTGTCGATCCGCTTGTCCCCGGTTGTTTTTCTGATTTGAGATTCATACTTACCATTCTGGCGTCTGCATAAATGAGGTTGTTTAAGTCTGTGATTGTGTTTGTTGGAATATGTGGGAGGAGCTTGTTAACCTTCTCTGTTCCTGTTTTTAATTTCTTCTGCTTCTCTGTTTCTATTATTATTATTATTATTATTATTATTATTATTATTATTATTATTAATTACTCAATAAGAGTTCTCACACAGGCTATCATAAGAGCTTGCTCAATGGCATCTGGGTGAACGCTAGCCCTCCAGGTTACTAGTTCCCTTCACATTTTTGTAGAAAGTTTGCGAATGTGTTTGCGTTATCCCAACATATGTTTGTAATTGATTTCTAGCTTGTTATTGCAATTGGTCTTCACTGAAATTTTGGTAGTAATAAGCATCTACAAGTTCTCAGTCTCCTTCGTACCGATCAAGTGTTTTCACTCTTCGTGTTTTTATCCTCATTGAGGCAGGCATTCATATAATATTTTACAATTTTGCACTTACGGTTTTCTTCATTGCATCTTTACCTTACTTCTGTTGCCTTTTCAATATGTTTAGTTTGCTTGTGTAATTCATGTCGATTATGTTTCAGCAACCGAGAGTTTTTATAAAGATTTAAGCTGATTTCAGAATTACTGTCCGTCTCATACCCTTCCTACCTATTTATTATTTTATTTCAGAGTTCTCTGGGACTGTGGATAAGGTCATAAATTATTGTCATTATAGTTATATTATTTAACTTTCGTATTCTTTTCAGTGATGTGCTAAGTACCTTGAATTTGATTCTTTTTTTGTTAATTGTTCTTCAAACATTGTCTGCCGGGAACATCTACAATTTGGCAGATTCTTTCTTTTTAATTATTATGACTTCAAGTTGCAACTCTATATCCGAAAGGATTATGTGATTTACTTTTTACAGTACAGCCCCTGGTTTGTGTTTGAACTATTAGTCAGCGTGGACAAAGTGCAGTCCTTTGTGGAGTTTACAGTAATCTTTTCGAGCTGAATAAACATGTTACATTGAATAAAAACACGAAAAATATATCCAGTTTGGTAGAAAAGTAACTTATCTTGCCTTTGATAACATTTATTTGTTATATATTTGTTTTTTTGACAACTTTTTCGAATCTATGTGTACAGTAATACAAACCCCGAGTTTTTTTTTTAATATGTCGTTTCAAGCAAATACATTGTTACGTACTGAATTGCCATGTCGAAAATAGTAATATATCCAAAAATTACGAAAATTCATTGAGTAGAACAACGGATATCGTGTTTTTAGTAAAAAAGAAAAGTCTATCGTTAAAGATAACAAATATTACAGCCATAAACAAGTAGTATAAAATATTCGTTTCACGTTATGTCCGTTCTTCACTGTCTAGTTTATAACGTCTGAGAAAATTGCAATTTTACTCAAGTTTTTATAAAAGTAAATTCGTTTTACTGTTTTTCGTTCTAATCACATGATTTTGGGCAAATGTCATTAAGATTTCGTTTCTCTGTCCATAGGTTCTTTTTTCTGAACATAGCCAATTGTTTCGTCAGTCGTGTCCTAATTTTTGCTTATGGTTTCATCTTTTTTAGTTCATTGTATTTAATTAAAACGACTTGAAAAGAAGGAATACATATGAACATGATGCTGATCAATCGCGAGTGTTCTGGAAAGGTCCTTTGGAAAAAAATTCCAAGATAATGCAAAAGGGAACATTTTTTATAGAGATGTGCCCTCCAGAATACGGCGACAAATGAACATACATGGCACAGCTTAGCTGCGGAAGGAGAAGATAAAAAGGCTTTCAGATTGTAAGTGCCCGGTTCACTGCTACTTGTTTAATAGGTTTCAGATCTTCGCTCACTTCTTGCAACAATGCTTAATATAAACCGATAGATAGTTACTTGCAATTTCTGACAAAGGCCACTACAACCATGATCATAAAATATAAGACAAGTGGTTAAATTGACAAATTTTAGACTAATTACTCGCCTCTTAGTCTAGGTTGGAGCGTTTTTCTAGCATATTATCTGGATCCATCGATACACATTTTGATCAATACAGTTTTCAGCCGGCGGAACACTAAATATTACCATACATCAAATGGGGAAATCTATCAATAATTCGTCTCAATTAACACAATGCCTTATACAGCATTCATTGAAGTTCAATTATTTCTCCAAATGTCCATGCAATTCTTTAAAGCCGTTTGAATGTATTGGGGTATTGCAAAGAATTCCCAAGCACGTGTGCATCCATGAATGGGTTATCATGTCAAATGCTTTTACATAATCTACGCAGCATAAGCCAGGGTTAAATGTTCTCAGGATAATGTTATAGATCAGAAACGTATCTTTGGTGCCTCGTAATCTTTAACCGAGCTCACATAAAAATATGCTCTCAATGTCAGTGCAGTTGCTACCACTCATTATACCGCCTGGATACTTGACCTAATATTAGATGGATTGAAATAACTGGATACAGAAACAAGTAAATTCTTAAAATTTATCGAGCTTTTTCTAGAGATAAAAAGTCGATTGTGCCTAGCAAGAATAGAAGGTATGTGAGGTTTAATTAGTTTTGAAGATGTGGTTAAAAGATAAAAGATGGCTGACTAAATAAGTAATTAAAATTATTTGTTAGAAAGTAAACATGCAAATAGTACAACGATTTTAAGTGAAAAAAGAGGGTAACTGAAATCACATCTTGTGTTATTTAAGAATACCAAACTTAGATATTTCGGCAGTTAAAATTGGTTGGAAACGAGTGATCTTTAAAATATCTCCTAAGTGTAATTTAATGGCAGCTCCGGAACAACGTACTAACACTATGCCCATCAAATATGACATCGACAAAACAGCAGAATGACTGACCTACAGATTGTTTAATGAAAGGGATAGCATTTTACGCATATTTTACAAGTGAGCTCTACTCAAATAAAAACATGGAAACACGACACATCCCTAGATTTTCAATTCTGAAATATATGAAAGCCACCGTTAAGATCCAAAACCTCACACCATTTTCCTAAACACTAACAAACTATTTGATATACCAGAATGAAAGCAAAAATAATAGCATGAACAAATAAATATAAAGATTCAAAAATAAGAATAAGTTTATGTATGTAAATATTAAAAAAGACAAGATAAAAAGCCCCAACAAATGACTTTAAAAGAACCTGCCTGTTAAGAATATGTTAATTATTAATGCACAGCTAAAAGGAAAAGAAGCGAGATTGACACGATAATTGAGTCGATTGGAAATAAGACTAGAAACCAAATACACAAACACAAAAAAGCAAAATGATCAACAGGAAGAAAGCAATGTGGAGAAAACGGAATATTGGAAATGTAACTGGCAGGGAGAGGTTAAACAAAAAAAACATGAAGAACTATACCAAAAAATAAAAGCAAGAGAAGCGAGATGGAGACGATATAGATATAAATCTGAACAATGCAAACAAAACAGAACATTTGGAACTAATGAAAGCCAATTCTCCGAAAATGTGAACAAGGGAAAAACAAAAACAGAACAACCAAATCCGACGGAAACAAAACTCTACTGGAGTAAAATATGGGAAGAGCGACGAGATCACAATGAAATGTTGAATGGCTGAAATACATGAAAGAAGAGTTACAACAAATACAAGAAGGAACGGTGAATGAAATCAGCACGGAAACACTAAAGAAAACTATAGGAAAAATGGAAAACTTGAAAGCACCAGGGCACGACGGAATACATGCATACTGGCTCGAAAAATTCACAACCTTACACGAAAGGCTAGCTGAAAACCTGAGAATATGTATACAGGAAGGAAGCGTGTCAGAGTGGATAACAAAAGGTAGAACCACACTACTACAGAAGGATACGGAGAAAGGAACTGTCCCCAGCAATAATCAGCCAATCACGCTCTTACCAATCATGTGAAAGATACTGACAGCACATCTGAGGGAACAAATCTACCACTCACTGAATAACCGTGGGCTCATCTCCTAGAAGCAGAAAGGATGGCAAAAAGGAAAAAGAGGAACACATGACCTGTTATATATAGGTCAAAAGATCCTAAAAGAGGTAAAAAGGAGGAAAAGCAATTTAGCCATGGAATGGATCGACTACAAAAACCGTACGACACGTTCCTCCAAACATGGATAATAGAATGCCTAAAAATGTATAAAATACCAAGCAGAATCACCGACGTAATAGAAAATGCAATGAAAACATTGAGAATGGAATTGACAGCTGATGGACAACACATAACAGAAAGTAATATACAAAGAGGCATCTTCCAAAGAGACTTATTTTCACCAATACTGTTCATCATAGCCATGATGCCATTGAACAGTATTCTGAAAAAGTGCAAAACCGGATACTAGTTTCCCAATACAGTGGAAAACCTGAACCACCTGATGTACATGGACGATCTGAAACTTTTTGCAATGACCGAAAAAGAGCAATAGACAATAATTAACACAACCATGATGTTCAGCCGAGATATCCAAATGGAATTTGGAATTGAAATGTGCACACAACTATTTATAAGAAAGGGAAAACTGGAAAAGACAGAAGGCATAGAACTACCCAACCAAACAGAAATGAGGGCACTAGGAGAACAAGGCGACTAAAATACTTGGGGATTCTGGACGTGATACCATCAGAGCAACAGAAATGAAACATAAAATTTGAAAGCAATACCTCAGGATAACAAGAAAACTCATGGAAACGAAATTATATAGCAGAAACCTAATAAAAGGTATAAATACATGGGCAGTGCCACTAGTAAGATACTCTGGAGCGTTTATAGGGTTGACAAAAGTAGAACTGAGACAAATCGAACAGAAAACCAGGAAACTCATGACCATGCATAATGCACTTGACCCAAAGGACGATATCGACAGACTCTACGTAGAAAGGAACAGACGGCGGGAGAGGACTGATCTGCAGAGAAGACTGTGTGAAGGACACGAAAAAAGACTAGAAAAATACATAATGCAAAATACTGAAAGGATAATTATGGCAGCGAGAGACACTGAAAAAAACCCAACAAAACAGAAAACAGAGACACAAACGGCAAAACGAGAAATTGGAAGAGAAACAACTACACGGAAGATTCATAAGAATGACAAAAGATGAGAATTACGAAAACACCTGGACGTGGATGCGAAAAGTTCATATAAACCGAAAACTGAATCTCTAATAACTGCAGCACAAGATAATTCGATAAGAACCAACCATATAAATGCAATGATCGATAAAGCAAGAAAACAGCAAATGCAGACTCTGCAGACAAAGAGACGAAACATTAAACCATATAGTTAGTGAATGAAGCAAACTTGCCCAAAAGGAATACAAAAAACAGACATGACCAAGTTGGGAGGGTGGTACTCTGGGAATTGTGCAAACGACTGCAGTTTGAGCGTCCAGATAAATTGTACAAGCATAAACCTGCGACAGCACTCGAAAACGAGAACTACAGAATATTATGGGACATGGATATACAGACGGACAAACCCATTCAAGCAAGAAGACCAGATGTCGTAATGATTTACAGAAAAGAAAATCCTGTAAAATCGTTGACTTCAGCTGACCATAGGGTGAGTATGAAAGAAAAGGAGAAACGAAGCAAATACACAGAGCTAGCCAGCGAGTTAAAAGGGATTTGTATGATGAAGAAAATCAAAATAGTGCCGATAATAGTACGAGCTCTAGGAACAATTCCGAAAAACTTCGAAAAAAGAATGTCAGAAATTGGAATCAGAGGAATAACTGCAAAAGTACAACGACTAACGATAATGAAAACGACTGAAATATTAAGGAAAACCTTTGAATGCGGAGAATAATACAAGACAATATAACGAATAAGCGTTATAGGGAATGAAGAACACCGAAACTGCATATCTACAAGGTCTATACCACTCATCATACATCCAACCCATTGTTTCATCACCGTTCCCCCTAATAAAAAAGTGATAACAAAGGGCCAAGAAGGGTCAATAATGACTGAAAGACCGAGGAGCGAGCGCAAACTAGTCCTCGGCTGGACAAGCAAAAAGAGAACTGGGACCTTAGTAAGGCTGAGTGCCACTCAAATTCCAGTACAAACCAATGGCCACTACCAGCGATTAAACAAGGGAAAGCGGCTGTTGCGATGAGTCAGATTAATTTGCAAATGCTATCGAAGGAGGTAGATGGAGCTGGACGTCTGGGGAGACTTGTTGTCACTCAGCTTCAAGAGATTACCACACTTTCCAATCAGATCGTTTGTTGGCTTTTGTGAAAGCTCCATGTGAGCCAATTTTAATAATAATAATAATAATAATAATAATAATAATAATAATAATAAAATTAATAATAATCATAATAATCATAAAAGATAATAATAAACTAATAATAATAAGACATATTTAATTACTGTTATTATTATTTTGCGTTTTCTTTTATTTTTATCTTTTCATTTATATTATTAGTCCATAAATTAGTAAGGGAGCACGGATGCGACGGATGCGAGTATGACGGTTATACGCAAATACGTAGCCGTGTGCGAAATGACGTCACTTTAAGGTAAAAGATAAAAGATACAACAGGACGGATATCACGTTATATTATTGATGATGTGGCAGGCGTATTGGGAAGTCACGAGTAGGTGAAAAATGAGGAAATAAAGTTATGTGCAAACATTTCAGTCACACGCTGTTCCCTTCTTGTACTGTCTCGAATAATAAGTTCTCACAACAGCCGTTTACATTTGAGTTTAAGATCATAACGATTGCTGTTATTGTATCTAAGATAAAATCTTATGGTCCTCAGTATTTTAATACACATAGTGTCATCTGCATGTTTTCAAGCACTCAACACATCTACTACTGACATTTTCTCCATTTCATTCTTCAAATATAATGTTAAAATCATCTAATAACATATATTCACGCTGAGCCATATCGAAATGACCTACGTACAAACAATCTGTGTCCCAGTTGGACACATTTAAAAAATAGCTAACGGTCTGTTATAATATATGTCATCTTACGTATTTCTATAAAAAGCTATTCTAACACAATATGACATTCAGCAGGGCTCCCAGGAAAATAAACGTTTTCATTTTAATTCAACAAGCCACCTGCGATGAACTAATCCAATTAATTCATGATAAAATGCACACGCTGATAAAACAGTAAATATATTTCTCATATCCCCATGTTTTCCCTGCTGTTATCTTCATAAATATTTCCGTAAACCTACTTAATGAAGAAGCACAAACACACACACACGTATATATATATATATATATATATATATATATATATATATATATATATATATATATATATATATATATATACGGACGTATATAAAAAATATGTAAGCATAATTTTATCTGTATATAGGCATATATTTTGTATCGTAAACCTCATAGTACAATTCTTTGTGGACGGTAGAAATTCAAATATATCATATAAGCTTACTTATCGATATTAAGCAGACAGTCGAATAAATATAGCAATTAATCATAATTTATATGTATACACACACACACGCACCCCCCCCACACATATATATATATATATATATATATATATATATATATATATATATATATCTCATTTATATATACGCGGTGGTTTAAATGAGTTTCCGGACTTTTTTACAGGCATTTAAAATTGTACATTCTTGTAAATTCAGTATGTTATTGCTTCACATCTTATGAGAATGAGGATACAACGTTATGATATCATGTGTAAGTGAACAGTTACAGTAGGTAATGTAAATACACCCTACTAAAGTCGCTTGTCACAGATGATGGATTTCAAAAATGCAATATTGATTTAATGAGACTAGGAGAAGGATATGTAATAAAATCATGTTATTAACTTGGTTTTCATGCCATAGAACTGTATAGAATGATTCAGACAGCTTTCACACAATCAAGCAAGGAGTGAGCATCAGTTTGTGAGTGACATAAAAAGGTCAATGGATGCAAGGAGCCTGTAAAGGATGATGATATTTGTGGGAAGTGGTAGGAAGTCAGAACACCTAGTTAATTCATCTCATCAAGAATTACATGGATAAGGACCGCTGTATGTCTAAAGAGACAATAACTGCAATGTTTGATGTGGGACTCGCACACATAATTATTCGCGAGGAACTGCAGCGGCGGAAGATTTGCGCGGAGTTTATCCCAAGGGTTGTCAGAGAAAATCAGAAAGAACGTTGTAGTTATGACAGCAGGAAAAGCCCGAACTGAGCAATTCAGATCCAGCGATTCTTGATGATTTAGTGAACTGGCGCTCCTAGAACTAAGAAGGCCAGCCAGACCACATGCGCTCAGAAACATGATGAGTCATTATTTGGTAGCACGGGCATGCGCTACGTGCACTGGAAATACAGCCAACAATAAATTCTATGTAGATGTTTTAGAGGGAGAAAGAGATTCCGTTGAAAGATGCCAGCAAATATTTTGGCGAAAAGCAAGAAGTTAATGGGCGTTAATTAAATGTGTAAAATCTTTCTCGCAAACTGGTATCACAGAAGTAGTTTCCAGCAGTCAGAAAAGCAAGATTCTGCTTGATCAATTTATATAAAATTTCACACGAATCGACGTTATATACCTGGCAGTATCTTACATGGTTTTTGTATCGGAATGTCTTCGATGAGTATTGATAATAGATATAATTCTATTAAAGAATGGGAAGTTGTTATCGAACAGTTAACAACTTGAATAACCGAACATCACAAGTGTATTAAAGAATTTTAATTACCACACAAGTCGACCGACCAAACATATAAGATGAACATGATGTTCTATGACATGAAAATGACGCGTTCGAAATGAATGTTTCTGTGTAGCGTACGATTGCACCGTGACACTTGACATTTTCATTTTAAAAGAAATCATTCAGACCATTACATATGTTATGCATTGTCTTATTAATATGATGACTTACATATTTGTTATTGTTCTTGTTGTGAGATATAGACATATCTTATATATAAAGAGGCAGGGTACATTTTAAAGAAGGCACAGAGTAGATTTTAATACAGAGAGACGGTGGCATGTAATACACAATGAGACGAAATTTAGATATATAGATAGATAGACAGAGAGATTGATAGAGATATTGGCACCTGTATTGTTTGACAGTTCTGTGAATGGGAGTGTTTCTATAAGATTAACACATATTTATTTACCTATTTTTAGATGAGGATTTCAGTCTTTTATCATAAAGAAGGAACATTCATTATTTATAATAGCTGAGGGGGAGAAACATCTTAAGCGGATAGAGACACATTCTTAGATGAGTTTATACACAGTCTTATGAATACAAATTGGTGGAACACAAGTCTATAATACAAATTCACAATACCATTTTGTTGAATAAAATAACACGAATGCGCAGATACAAAATTATGAAGTTGTTCGTTTATTCCATTCGACCGGTCAATGGTGTTGCATCAAGTCTCTACATGATTTCTTTCTTCTCCCCTTTCGCTTCCAAGGTTCCATGTCAGCTCTGTCTGTCCGACCCTTTCCCGGCCTGTCTTCTCTCACTTTCTTCTGACTCCCTGATTACTGTCCTAAAGCTCTCTATATTGAGAACTCATGACGTCATTGCATGACAAACTCGAGCATATCGATTCCGTGGCCCGACACGCCTCATGTGTCCAAGCATGCATTGATCCTCCCATGTTTACAACCCGATTTCTCTAACCTAATTTCCCTAACTCACTTTACAAATATGTTTAATATTTTCAATTGTTCGGATCTAAATTCCACATTTTAATTTCATTTCATTAACAGAAACAAAATTCCATGATTTCATTAACAGAAACAAAATTGCATGGTAATGCATTTCTTTTTCAATAAGCAGATATCTAACTATTTTATGTGAACTAAAGAATGGTTAATTCTACATTCCATTTTTAATAACATACTGTATTATTTATTTTGACTTATGATCGGAATTCTCAAATCCAATCCTAGCTTCGCAGGTTCGAATCCTCGGTTATCCTATCTCATGTTTACCCACTTGCAAGAAGACACGACTTGTTCTGGTCACACATATATAAATATTATATTCATAATATGTGCTCTATTGTGCAATATATACTACAATGTATTACCTACTAAGTCACTGCAGGGGAGAATGTGAAGCTTCCTTTCTGTGCACGGCGATTGATCCCCAAACAGAGCAGTCAATCAATCAGTTAGATCGAAAAAATAGGTGTTTTCACCAATTTCGAGTAGCATATAACATAGGAGTGTGAACTATTCGTGGATCATCATTCGATCCCTGGGAACGCTGGGCGTCCCTGCTAGTTTTTTTATTTAAAAATATTGCACGGACAGTATAGCTACGAGATCTATGTTGGTATTCAAGAAATGCTGCTACTTACAATTACAGTTTTAACCGTATTAATGCTGATAAGTAATATATATTCGTATTAAGGGTGGTTAACTACAGTTTAGTGGTTAATGA
Source organism: Euprymna scolopes (assembly GCF_053919585.1). Lineage (NCBI taxonomy): Eukaryota > Metazoa > Mollusca > Cephalopoda > Sepiida > Sepiolidae > Euprymna > Euprymna scolopes. The sequence continues at coordinate 105,011,713 of NC_136495.1, forward strand.
CATGGACTGACAACCTAGGTGTCTCAAGTTCGAATTCAGTACGTTCTACAAAACTCACTTTTACTTGACACTATTGTCTAGCTCCCACCCCGTAAGTACACGATATTTCAAGAAAGAGTTCTGATCAGAAAAATTATCAATTGCCAACAACAGAACGAAAATTAAAGAAATCACTATTAATTTTGCTGACGATATTGATTACCACAGACAAAGCAATGTTCTTAAAAATTCTTTACGTTTGTTAACTCTTCAAAAATATATATTTTGATTATTGTATACAGCCGCTATTTATTATTAACTCCAAAGTAACCTTTCCTAACTAGATATGCCTAGATCTAGAATGTATCTCCTATTCAAACATTATCTAATTGAGCATTTAGGGGAAAACCTTAATCTCCTGCGACAGCATTGCCATCAAATCTTCGTAGTGTTCATAAAAATTTCACAGACGTTAGTAAAATGGCCGGCAAAACAATACATAGCTTTTATACAGTCTATGCAAGAATAAAGCCGTATAATATTATTGCTTATAAAATGCTGATTGAAAAGTAACTCTCTATTTTAAAATACATACAATTTAGTTTTGACGGATAATCTATACAATTAATATGAAATAAACTATACTGCATGGTGTCCTGGATATGACCTTAAACTATATCCAGTGGTGAGGACCCAGCTTGCGGGCTTTGGGGAGTGTGGACCCACGCTTTAATTGGCATTGCTCACAGGTCCACTCTGAGCCGGAGTGGTAGTACCTGTTAGGGTCCCAACTTGGGTTAAATAGCCACCGACTTGAAAACAGCAAGTATATTTTATTACATTTTTTCTTCAAAATCTTTGGATTCGGCATTAAATAACCTGAAAAGGGTTGATCAGCCGTAAAACAAAAACAACCAACCAACCTATACTGCATGGACTTTTATTTAAATTTCAGTACAAACAACCTGATTCGCCAAAAGATTGTCCATTCCACAAGGAATCACATTAAATGATTGCACATTCATTCACAATTTATATTAACATGGCATTCAACCATTTACGAACAACAATAGCAAATGTGGAGGAGCTCCATTTTGCACAAAAATCAAATCGTCACTATTGTTCTAAGCACTATCAATTGACCAAATTTCATCTCTTAACATAGTTAAGTACCGCGATACTTTGCTGTTAGTGTTTGTAATATGCTGAATACTTAATTCTCTGAAGGATCGATGCGTTGTCGCGTTTCGTACGAATGGCCCGCCAGGCATCTTGATTTTATGTTTGGAGATTTTTTTCTGTTGTTAGCTGAAATAGCAAGTCTATTAAAACAAACCACTGCATTTAGAAGCAGATAAATGGCAAATACGGGAAGTTATGCCTACCATTTCGCAAAAGTCTCTTGTGAAATCAGATGATGCGATTCCTGCTCGATTTGAAAAGCTGTTGGCAATAAGGACACTTATGTTTAATTTCAGATAAAGTCTATAAATATATTTCTTCTCATATTCATTAATTATAGTAATTATATTTTAACAACACGTTGCATTTATTTTAAAAGAGGAATAAACCTTTAAAGCCGTTTCACAAGTAAGTCGGATTCTACCTTTTTAGGCGACTACGTGTGAAAAGAAAGAAGAGGCTTGAAGTTTTGTTTCAAGTTCTGCAGAAGGGCAGGTCCTGTAGAATCAGCAGAAAAGAAAGTCCTGTAAAGTCAGCAGACGAGCAAGTCCCAAAAAATCATACACACACTAAGATACTCTTAAAGCTGCAGCAGTTCACCGATACGATCACACTGACGTCGATCCTAGAAAAGACACCCCCATGTTCCAAACACACTCACTAGAAAGAACCGTGTAGATTCTACGAAATCAGGAAGTTATTAAATAAACAAATATGATTTACAAAATCTGACATATTTTTCTGGTAGATCTAAAATTAGATTTCGTTTACAGAAAGACTTATAACACATCAGAAATATGGTTTTATAAATATTTATATTAAAAAAGTAATCAGTGTATATTATATAGAAAACTGCGCCAACTGAGATAAATTACTAAGTAGAAGTGAACAGTAAAAAGAAATATTGTGCTATATAATCTAATATAAATCATAATTTTTTTAAGTGACAATATTTAATTATATTTTCAGTGTAAGACCTCTTCACTATATTTTAGTTCAGCATCAGGCACTATTATTTTTACACTCTTTTTTTCGAATATTTTCATTTCCATGTTACCTTTCTCTTGCGCGAACTCACACATACACAAGATATACACATTTCCAAACTGTATAGATTGATCGAGATGTACCGACTATGTACCGACTATATGTGTACTTCATAGTACGCTATATTAGCATTAATTACTACGACTCTTATTATATTAATATTCAGTTTAGTTCTCAATGCAAATATCTTGTTTTGACCGAATTTCGTAGCCGTATCTTCCTTAGTGAACCTTCTGACCACAAGGATTTTCGAAGACGAACAGGAAATACGTAAAGGGGATACTCAAAACAACTTGGCGACAGAGAACTCAAATTCAGAAAATGACCAAATGCGATTCGAATAAAAAAAGAATAAACGTATACCAGTAATTACAGACCAAAACTATCGGATGAAGCAGTACCATTTTCAATAATCAAGCTAATATTTCAACAGAAATTATGACAATACTTAAACTGATGCTAAAAAGGAATACATTTTTTGTAGAACACACCAGAAAATATTCCTTAATTAAATTGGTATTTTCGCTCAGAATATAATTAAACTGTGTTCAACAGGTAGCATTAAATTGTAAACAGTAATATGAAAAGAGAGGACTCTAAGAAATTATCCTTCGATAAAACCAACAGATACTACAATACATCAGATAGTATGAAGAAGTAAGGTAAAAAAAATCAGCAAAAAGACTGGCGAAAAATTTATCTGAAATGACAAAAATTACCTCTAAAAGTTTACATTTAAAACTCACTCGAACGTCCTTACCATAAAACACGATATTAGCCACCATGGCGACTGCTGCTTCGGTTCCTGATTAAAACAAAACGCCCGACACTTTCTTTAGAAGGTATGAAAGCCTTTTAAACTTCGATTACAAAACTTGTTTGGTGCGAAAATCTGTGTTTTATAAAACCGAAGAACTACTAATCACTATATACCTGTAGAATACACCCTTCCTAAAACGATCACGGATCTCGGGTTCTCGACTGCAAACTGTGAATTTATTATCAGTATTTATTTGCCCAAATAATTCTTTCTTCCGTAAAAGTTGGACACGTTTTAATTTGGCTATATCTGTCTGTCTGAAGTTTTGAAAATTGTATTTTCTATAAGACGTAAAATCGTCGAGAGTCGTTGGGCGAGGAAATGATTGTATTTTTACTTGGCCGTGTTATCAGTTTTCATCCAGATAAATAGCTGCCAATGGAGTAAAAATTGGAGAAAATTGAAATTCGACAGGCATAAAACGATTGAAAGTTGCCTCGTACGCATATAGTTCATGAGTCTATTTTTGCTGTTTCTTATCTAATTGACGATAGTTCAAATGGTAACGATATTGGAATGGTATGTGTCAGGGTATCTCTTTCGATTCTAACTGATAGACGGTAGGACAATTATTTTGTTTTACTTTTGAAATAACTAGTATAGATTAGGTACGATATAAATAACTGCCTTTATAATAATTTATACAGACACTGTATAAATAAAAAATATCGTAATAAAACGCATGTTACGATCAAGCAAAGAATTTATTACAGTTCTGTTTTGTTACCTTAGTGTTTCATAAACGTCTATGCAATATATTTGAGAGTATTTGAGTAAATACGCGTCGATTGTTATATTACAATTGATCTATGGTGTCTGGTTAATCGTCGTGCACATGAGAGTTTACATATTCCCAAAGAAAAAAATCTAATGGTGTCAAATCACACAAAGGAAGTGGCAGGATAACAGGTCGATTTCCAAAAAAATATTCATTAATAAATTTTCTCTCAGTAAACTCACTAGGTTGAATAGCGCGCTGCGATACATATGGCTCTGTCATGTTAAAACATAGTAGATGGCCAAACCAATCCGAAACACAAATAACTAGTAGTTGCCAAATATTTACTTAACGCCAATAGACATGCCAATTTAAAATGCGCCGCAAACATATAACGAAACATCAGATTAATTTTCAACATTTCGCTGAATGAAGTTATGTGTGTGTATCAATCTATCTATCTATCTATATAATATATATATATATATATATATATATATATATACATATACATTTCAGAAATTTTACAATTTAAAATTAACATGCCTCGTCGACACTAATTTACATAGCTAGGCAGACAATATATCCCCAATTTATCTTGCATATACGCTTGCCTAGTTTCGTAATATACCCGGTTAAAGAGGCGTGTATTTGAAAGTTGTTTCCAATTATAAAATAAAATCCCTATTAGAAGAAATTAATTTATTGTTACAATAGAGGCACAATAAGTAAAAAGAAGGATCAAACACATAATTAAAGATGAATTCGATTAATCAGAAAGATTACAAACACGTAAGTATAAGCCTGTCTAGCGACAGAGTAAAATACCCGCACTCATATATATATATATATATATATATATATATATATATATATATATATATATATATATATATGTATATATATATGTATATATATATATGTATATATATATATATATATATATATATATATATATATATATACTTTTTAAATAATAACGTTATTACTTCAGCACGGACCACTCTATGCATGAGTATCGTACTTTCACCTAACAATTTAATAAACAAAACATGATACTTATGTAGAGAAAGTAACGTGCTAAAATAATAACGTTATTTTGAAAGTCATTCTTTACATGGGGATGGCGTTTTGTTACTATTCTATACTGTCACCTAACAATTTAATAAACAGAAGATGGCACTTATGCAGAGAAGGTACCGTGCTGAAATAACGCTATTAAGAAAGCCATTCTTCATATGGACAAAGGAGGTTGTTCTGAAACTATTTTATACTTTCACCTAATAGTTTAATAAACAAAAGATAGTACTTATGCAGAGAAGGTACCGTGCTGAAATAATACCGTTATTTAGAAAGCTATTCTTCACATAGGGAGGGCGTTTTGCATCTATTGTATACTTTCACCTTACAATTTAATAATCAAAAATAGTACGTATGCATAGAAAATACCGTGCTGAAATAATGTTATTTAGAAAGACATTCTTAACATGGAGACGGTATTTTGTAACGATTCTGTCCTTTAACATAACAATTTAAAAACAAAACATGGTATTATGCAGAGAAGCTACCCTGCTGAAATAATGACGTTATTATTTAAAAAGCCATTCTAAACATGGGGATAGAGGTGTTTTGTAACCATTCTGGACTTTCACCTTACAATTTAATAATCAAAAGTTAAATTTAAGCAGACAAGGAACAGTACTGAATCATTAACATTATTTAGAAAGCCATTCATCACATGTAGAGGGAGGATATTTTCTAACTATTCTGTACTTTCGGTGCATATGCAAAGAGTGATCCGCGCTATTTTTAAAATCGTATTTCGACGTTTAATTAAAGTTTTATGACACGTTTTTTATTCAATTGTAAGGTAAAAGTACAGAATAGGTACAAAAACCCTCCCCTCCCCATGTTAAGAATGGCTTTTTAAATAATAACTTATTATTTCAGCACGGATCACTCTCTACATGAATACCGATTATTGTTTTGTTATTTGCTTTTTTAACCGTATTTTTTGTTTTTTTTTTCAAGAAAACCTTTTTTAACAAAAAATTGATAGTACACGTTTTTTCTTTTTTTTTTGACAGAACTACTTTTTATATGAGAAAACATGAATGCTTTTTCTTTATTAAAGAAATTTGGTACGCGTGCACTTATTTGATCCGTGCTGAAATAATAACGTTATTATTTAAAAAGACATTCTTAACATTGGGAGAAGAGGGCGTTTTGTACCTATTCTGTACATTAACCTTACAATTGAATAAAAAAAACGGTAAATTTTTAGATTAGGTCCACCTCCACAATTTTCTTTTAAAAGAAGACTTTTGTAGGTTTTCGACTATTCTGAATACGGGAATCGCATTGAATTTTTGATGAAATAAGTAGTTATCGAGATATAAAAAGTTGTATAATGACTTGTAATCTCTGGCAGCCATCTTTTTTACACGCTTGCGCGCGTCATAAACAAATCTACGCGCGAAACAAAGATGGCCGCCAAAGAATACAATGCATAATACAACTATTTATATCTCGATAACTATCATTTCTGCAAAATTTCAATGCGATTTCCGTATTCAGCATAGTCGGAAACCTTTAAAAGTCGTCATTTAAAAGAAAATGGTGAAGATGGACCTAATCTAAAAAAATACAAAAAAAAAACCCATAAAACTTTAATTAAAATTCGAAATACGATTTAAAAAAAAATAGCGCGGATCAGTAAGTGCATTAGCACCCATTAATCGACTAACGTGACCTTATTGCAAGTTAAAATCACAGAAAAGTTACAAAACACAATTCCCTCTCTATGGTAAGAATGGCTGAAAAAATATTAGGTACTAATGTAGAGAGTGATCCGTACTGAAATAATAATGCTATTATTAAAAACCCATTCTTAACATGGGGAGGGGAGGGTGTTTTGTACCCATTCTGAACTTTAACTTTACAATTGAATAAAAAAAACATATCAGGAAACTTTAATTAAACTTGGAAATACGATTTAAAAAAGAGCGCGGATCAGTAAGTTCATTAGCACCAGAAAGTGTGAGGTGAAAGACAGAATTGTTTCTACCAAGAAAACCATTTTTTTTTTCTTTTTTGCTATTCTTACCAAGAGGAGGGGATGGTGTTTTGTCACTATTCTGCGCTTTCAACTAACAATTTATTACAAAAACAAAAGGTAAATTTTCACATTAGGTCCACCTCCACACTTTTTTAACATGGGTAATTTGGAGGTGTTTATTCTAAAAGCCGTTCTTAACATGGGGAGAATGGTGGTATTTATTCCAAAAGACGTTTTTAAAAGACGAAAGACAGGTTAAAGGTTAAAACACATAGTAAGGCATGGGTGTTGTTTATTCCGAAAGCTCTTCTTAATATGGGGAGGTCGGGAGTGTTTATTCATGGCCGTCAGTGAATTATAATGCATAGTACAGGTCTTTATATCTCGAAAACTAATTGCCTCTGCAAATTGTAAATGAGATTTTCTTATTCAGCATAGTCGAAAATTGTGGAGGTGGACCTAATGTAAAAAAAATACCCTCCCCCCCAAAAAAAAATCGTGAAATTTAAATTTAAGCGCGGTACTAAAAATAAAATTAGACAGAAAAATACACCTTTGGTTTTGTACTTGCACAAAGACTTGAAAAAGTTGTCAACAAAAACAAATATATTACAAGTAAATATTATCAAAGCAAGATGAGTTAATTTTCTACCTAATTGGATAATTTTTAGTGTTTTTTATTGTGTTTGTACTACTGTACATATAGATTCGAAAAAGTTGTCAAAAAATAAATGTATAACAAATATTATCAAAGGCAAGCTGTGTTACTTTATTACTAAAATGGGTAATTGCTTTTTTGTTTTTTAATGTAAAATGTTTATTCGGCTCGAAAAGCACAGCCTTTACTGCTATATTTGAAAATTACAAATGGCGACAGACTGTGTTAAACAGATTAGGTTTGGAAAAATGAGTTAAAAAAAACTATACAAAATACTCTAAAAAAAAACACTAAATACATGTCTACCGATATCACGGTAACATATATTAAGTGAGTTCCTAACTTAACGTGTTCAATGCAGTCTGCCGCCATTTCTATTTTTTCAAATATACAGATAAACACTACATGTTTTCGAACCGATTAAACATTTTAAACTAAATAAAAACGCTAAAATCTTATCCAGTTAGGCAGAAAAGTAACTTATCTTGCCTTTGATAAAATTTATTTGTTATATTTATTTTTAAACAACTTTTTCGTTTGTGTGTTTAGTAATACAAACCCGTTTTATTTATTATAACGTTTAGTCTGCTTGAAAAACAGTGTTTATCCGTGTATTTGTAAAATACAAACGGTGACGGACACTGTTGATGAGGTTAAGTTTGAGAAAATGATTGAAAACTAAAAAACTATACAAAATACTATCAGAAACCCACCGAATATGTCCGCCTATGTCACAATAACATATAATCAGTAGATGTCTGACACTGTTTTGTATAGTTTTTAACTGATTTTCCCAAATGTAATGTATTCCACAGAGTCGTGACCATTCATCTTTTTTTTCAAATACATAGATAAACACGGGCTTGTTTGAGCCGATTAAACATTTTACATCAAATAAAAACACTAAAAAAGTATCCAGTTAGATAGAACCGTACTTTACCTAACCTTTGCTTTCATTTATTCGTTTTTTGATAACTCTTTCGAATCTGCGTATAGTAACCCCCTACCCAAATATTAATTAAAAACTCACATTTTTTAATACATAAAAAAAAAGAAAACTATTTAGCGTTTCAATGTTTTAGCACCTTTCGGCTTAATCCACTGAATGTTGGTCGAGCGCAAGCCATGATTGACGGTAACTCCCGAGGGTCCAGATCCAATTCTGCAAGAGTACCATTTTTTTTTTCATTTTCGCCTTTTTTTTTTAAATTTTTGAAGTGGATTGCTGTACTAAGAATATAAGAAACATGCATTTTCTCTTTTTATTAGAATTTTCAACTACACCAAATTAAGCCACAGCAACGCGTGTCAGGGTACAGCTAGTATATATATATATATATATATATATATATATATATATATATATATATATATATATATATATATACTTCCAAAGCATGTGGACCCGACCTCATCCCAGCTGTGCTGTTAAAAAAGTGCTCAGCCGAAGTAGCTCCAGTTCTCTCCAAACTCTACAACAAATACCTTAATGAATCTTGTTTTCCGAGCTGTTGGAAAACTGCTTCTGTGGTACCAGTATTCAAGAATTCTGGCGAAAGAACTGACCCATTAAATTATCGCCCTATTAGCCTCTTCCCACTTTTTGCCAAAATATTTGAGACCTTAATTAACCATGCTATAGTCCAGCACCTTACAGATGCTAAACTTCTGACCGACCATCAATATGGATTTAGACAAGCCCGTTCCACGGCAGACATCCTCACTGTAATCTCTGAACGCATATACCATTCACTGGACAAAGTGGGAGAGGACAGAGCGGTAGCTCTAGATATATTTAAGGCTTTTGACAGGGTATGGCATGAGGGTCTCCTCAGGAAGATTAGATCTTACGGTATCACTGGTAGAATACTTAACATAATTAAATCCTTCTTGGATAAGAGAAAATCCAGGTTGTCCCCGACCGTCGTACATCTAAACAATATGATATAAATGCGGGAGTGCCCCAGGAATCTATCCTTGGACCTCTGCTGTTCCTGATATTCATAAATGACCTCCCCGACAAAATTGCCTCTGAGATGGGTATATATGCTGATGACACCACACTCTATAGCAGGCACGACAGGAAAACAAATGAACATATATCTAAAGTAATGGCAGAAACACTAGAGGATGACCTCCAATCTGTAGTGGAATGGGGACAAAAATGGATGGTAACGTTCAATGCCACCAAGACAAAACTGGTTTCATTCAATAATTACAAGAAACCTTCTCTACCACCTATAGCAATGACCAACGACTCTTTATCTGAGAGTACGTCTCCTAAGCACCTTGGCCTAACGTTCACAGGAAACATGAGTTGGAACAATTACATCGAGGGCATTGCCAGGGCCGCTGCGAGGAAGGTGGGCTCTCTCTACCGTGCTAGAAAACTTCTAACACCCGAAAGTATACTGTACCTCTACAAGGCCACTATTCGCCCATGTATGGAGTATTGCTGTCATATTTGGGCCGGTGCATCGGCTACTAGTCTCTCGCTCCTTGACAGGGTTCAAAAGAGAGTCGCAAATCTGATAGGCCTTAAACTGGCATCTAAACTTCAGCCTCTGTCCCATCGTCGAAACGTTGCATCCCTCTGCCTGTTCTACAAGTATTTTAATGGTGAATGCTCTGAAGAACTGCAAGCACTTGTGCCCCCACGACGTGAACACCCTCGACAGACCCGACAAGCTGCAAAATCCCACCCCCACACTGTAGAGATCCCTAGATGTAAAAGATCTTTCTACTCCAGTAGTTTCTTCCCCAGTATTGCTAGACTTTAGAATTCCATTCCAGGTCACTGATTCCCCAACTGTACTGACATGCATAAGTTCAGGTGCAACGTGAACCAACATCTCGCTGCCCTAATCCCTACATAGTACCCCAGTAGATGTTTCCCCTGATCGTAGCCCCCTACACCAAAGTGGCAATGTGCCTTGTTTGGGGTGAAAATATAATAATAAAAAAAAATTAAAATATATATATATATATATATATATATATATATATATATATATATATATATATATATATATATATATATATATATATATATATATACGTTTTATTTTTTGTTACTGTTTTATCTGTTCAGTAACATATGTTTCGGTTCCCGGACCATATTCACGATCCATCAGCCTCCGGCAACCGACACATATGTAACTGAACAGATAAAACCGTAATAAAAATATAAAACGCATATTTGCTCTGCAATAGTATTGAGGACTCTCTTCATGTTTTACTAATTACCATTTTTACCAAATATATATATATATATATATATATATATATGCATAAATAGATAAGCATTTGTACATACACACACACACGTGCGCACTCCCACACACCCATATATATATATATATATATATATATATATATATATATATATATATATATATAATATAATATAATATAATATAAAAAATATAACACGGAAATTACATAATTATCGATGCAATAATTTATTTCAACCTTATGAAAAGAATCGGGCCCCGATTCTTTTTTTTTTTAATTATTTATTTCAGTATCCAAAATGTAAGTGTCTAGTTTAGATGCTTGAAAATACCATAAGGTTGAAATAAATTATTGCATCGACATTATGTAATTTCCGTGTTATATTTTTATGTTATTGCTCTGTTTACTACATTGAGCTCTCATACCCGGATTTCCTCCTGGAATTATTCCATCATAACACTATATATATATATATATATACATTACTTAATATTGAATTAGCTCTAGGACATTTAACTATCGAGCTTATTATATATCTAAATTACAACGAGCACTTTCTATTTCCTGTATTTTAATTAAACTAGTAATTTCACTGTTACATTAAAATACACTCTGCTCTTTAGACTATTGTTCTAATCTCCTTGAAATTATATATATTTATATATATATATATATATATGTGTGTGTGTGTGTGTGTGTGTGTGTATTCGTATGCGTAGGCATATGGAAAAGCTTCAGACTGTGTGTGTGCGTGAGCGTATCTGTGCCGGCTGTATTATCATATATAATGAAACTTACGTATTTTCTAGCACTATGTGCAATTTGCGAATATGTCAATGTTTAAAAAAAAATAAACGAGAACGAGTGTGGTTTATGAAAATCATGTATTATTTATCGCGTCGGACCAGACTGGCGATTGCTTCAGAGGAATAAACATAGTGAATGAGCATTATTTCTGTCTTGTTAATAACACAGTCCACTTTACAAATTATACTTTAAAATCTTATGAACGGATGGAAATATTATGTAGATGAGTCTGATGAAATTCGATAAAACACGGTTTTCTCGATCAAACGTAAGAATCATCGTGAAACAATCGTACAATTACACACACACACACACGCACCCCCACATACATATATAAGCACAAACATTTCATTATACACATGCACACCATTCGCCAAAGGACGTTATGCTTTATATTGGAACTAATCTAATACATAAATCTCACTCTGTGTGTGTGTGTGTCTGTCTCCGTTTTTAAATTGTATCTCCTCCTCGACGGATCGTCGCTTGACGACGTGCAGTAGCTCAAAAGATTGCATATCGGGTGCAAAATTTTATTAATTATTAATTATTATTTAATTGATTAAAACGATTGGGATTAAAAAAAGGGGTTTAAACTTGAAAGAAATTAAACTTAACGAGCATAGCGACAATAGCGTCCTTTGCGCATGCACACGATCTGTAACAGAGATTTATTTATTTAGTAAATTCACAAGTGTATGAAAGCAGTTGTTTGTTTTGGGATGGTGCGTAGCATAATCGATTACTAACACAAGTGTTGCGGATTCGAACTCCACCATTTCTTTCTTTCTTTTTTTTTTTTGTTACATTCCGATATTCTGGACTTTTAAATGTTACGTAATAATTATACAAGTACACTCTTATATTAAAAAAAAAATACGGAAAATGGTTTTGCTGTATATAACGAAAATGTCATATTCTAAATATATAGGATATATTATATATCGCTAATTTGTTACATTCCAATAATCACGTAAATAGATCCAGTAATGTAATTTTGTATTGAATTAATTCCTAAAATATTTAACCGACCATTAGGAATGTAATTGTGTATATGTCTGTATATTTGTATGTATTTGATTCGCTCCTAAATTGATGAACAGATCAGTATTAATTTTAATGATGTGTATATTATTATATATTTCTGTGCATTGAATTAACTCCTAAACTAATTAACCGATCATTATTAATTTTATTTATGCATATATGTCTGTACATTTGTATGTATTGGGTTCTCTCCTAAACTAATGAACATATCATTATTAATTTTAAGGATGTGTATATGAGTATGTATTTCTATTATTGGATTCACTCTAAAACTAATTAACCGATCATTATGAATTTTATATATATGTGTATGTTTATATATTTTACGTATTAGATTTACTCCTAAACTAATTAACCGATCATTATGAATATTATGGATGCGTATAGGTGTATATATATATATGTATTCGATTCATTCCTTAACTAATTAACCGATCATTATTAATTTTAATTATGTATATATGAGTATATTTTTGTGTCTTGGATCAACTCCAAAACTAATTAACTGATCATTATGAATGATATGTAATGTATATGTTTAAATGTCTATAGATATCATATTCCAAAAATCGCATACAATATTCTCCTACTTTGTTAATGTATTTATGTGTACACGGAATTCTACCCAAGTAATAAGGAATTTGACAGTATAGTACTCATATGAAAAACGTATGTAAAATTATTGAGTAGTTTTATCTTAATATTAGAAATAAGATACTTGCACAGTATCCCGCCAAAGAAATAAGGTACGTGTGCAGTATAGTACTCACTCTGTTCCGTCTGCCTGCTTCCCACCGGACTACAACTTGGATGTCTTCAAGTCCAATGTTAGCAAATTCCTAATGAACCGCCCCATTAAGTAAACACTTCATCAAATCTCCACACTAACTTAATGTACTTGCAATAACCCTTATCCATGAGTGGCTTCCGGGCCTTGATAAGTGGTGATCACTGTGTAAAAAAAAAACATGAAAAAAATAAAGAATATCTTTCCTATGACGTACATAAGATATTAAAACTATAAATACTTAAATATTCGAGTAGTATAACTTACATATAAAAAATAATGTGCTTCTTCACTATAGCACCCAGATAAAAAAAACAAACAGATTCTTACGCCCTGATGTACAAAACATTAGCACAACAAAAATTTCATAAACGTATTGAGTTATTTCATTTATAAATTAGAAAAAGGTGCTTGTACAGTATCTTACACAAGATATAAGGTACTTGTGCAGTATCATATCCAAGAAATAAGGTACTTGCACAATATAGTACCCATGTGAAAAACAAAGAAAATTTTACTCGCGACGTACATAAAAGTAATCCAAACCGAAAATCATGTAATATATTCGAGTAGCATGACATTTATATAAGAAATAAGGTGCTTCGTTACTATAACACTCTGATGTAAAAACAAACAAACGCTCATCTGTGAAAGACGGAAAAGTTAACACAACAGAAAATTATGTAAAATTATATAGTAGTTTCATCTATATCTTAGAAATGACGTACTTGTACATTATCCTACCCAAGATATAAGGTACTTGTGCAGTATAGTACTCATATGAAAAAACAAAGAAAATCCTACCTGTGACGTGCATAAAAGTTATTAAAACCAAAACCATGTAATGTATTCAGGTAGTATGCCTTTTAAATGAGAAATAAGGTTCTTCTTCATTATAGCACTCTGATGTAAAACAAAAACTCTTACCTGTGACATGCAGAAAAGTTCGCACAACAGAAAATTATGTAAATTATTTTAAATATGTTTTGTACATTACCCGCCCTAGGCAAGGAAATCATTTTCCATATGTGTGCTGTAAATTTTCTGTTTTAGGGAACGTCCAATTATTTCATACGCATATTACTCGTCCTAGGATAGGTAAAATATTTTGTTCAAGATGGCAAAGGATACATAGACATAAACAAAAACAATTCCTCTATCCGAAGAATACCAGGTATGTTAAACATTTTTCTCATACGGTCCCGAGCAACGCCGAGTGAGCTTGCTAGATACATATAAAGGTAACAGATTTGTACTCAAACGCACACAGGCAAGAATATATATATATATATATATATATATATATATATATATATATATATATATATATTCTTGCCTGTATGCGTTTGTATCTGTTACCTTTATATGCGAAGCTCGTTGTTTGTTTACAAACAGGCGGGTCGGGCACTGTAAAAGTGGTGGCGGGTGTCTATTTAAATAGACATTCCAACGAGTTATTTGCGGGCGTCGCTTCTGTGGTCGAATGGGAGAACTGCCGACTGTCAACACGGCGGTTTGGCTTGAAAGAGATGCTAGTCTAGCAGCACTGATGAGTTGTGATACAGCGAAACAAAAGTGTATGTCGATGACTACAGATATATTTAAAGCCCCCCTCTTTGGGCAGAGCACTGTCGTTAATAATCTCACCCGCTACTTAATCGGCTGAAAAATGCGAAGCTCGTTGTTTGTTTGTTTACAAACAGGCGGTTTGAGCACTGTAAAAGTGGTGGCGGATGTCTATTTAGATAGACATTCCGACGAGTTATTTGCGGGCGTCGCTTCTGTGGTCGAGTGGGACAACTGCGGACTGTCACCACGACTGTTCTAGGTTCAATCCTTGGCTTGAGAGAGATTCTAGTCTAGCGACACTGATGAGTTGTGATACAAGGAAACAGACTGTATGTCGATGACTACATATATATATATATATATGTATATGTATATAGATTTACCTAGATCCACATACACACACACACATATATATATATACACACACATATATATATAAATTATATTTTTAGTCATCGACATACAGATCTGTTTCGTTGTTTCACAACTCATCAGTGCCGCTAGACTAACACCTATCCCAAGCCGAGGATCGAACCTAGAACCGTCGTGATTACAGTCGGCAGTTCTACCCCCTGACTACGGAAGCGGTGGCCGCAATTAATCTGTCCGAATGTCTATTTTAAATAAACATCCGTCCGCCGCTCGTAAAGGGCTCAAACGTTTGTTTGTAAACAAACCGCGAGCTTCGCATTTTTTCAGCTAAATTAAGTGGCGAGTGAGATTATTTACGATAGTGCTCAACCCAAGAGGGGGGGTTATAAAATATATTTTTAGTCATCGACATACAGATCTGTTTCGTTGTTTCACAACTCATAAGTGCCGCTAGACTAACACCTATCCCAAGCCGAGTATCGAACCTAGAACCGTCGTGATGACAGTCGGCAGCTCTACCCCCTGACTACGGAAGTGGTGGCCGCAATTAATCTGTCCGAATGTCTATTTTAAATAAACATCCGTCCGCCGCTCGTAAAGGGCTCAAACGTTTGTTTGTAAACAAACCGCGAGCTTCGCATTTTTTCAGCTAAATTAAGTGGCGAGTGAGATTATTTACGATAGTGCTCAACCCAAGAGGGGGGCTTTTAAAAATATATTTTTAGTCAGAGAGAGAGAGAGAGAGAGAAATGGATAGATAGATAGATAGACACAAACAGAAAATTCTAGGAATAATTTGTATCCCTAATTTTTTAAAATCGAGAATCGAGAATCTTTGTTTTATCGATATTTCTATGGCAGGTGCTCGTCTGAGCTTCAATCTCTGGTCCCTCCGCCAATCTTTTACGAAAAACAGCCGTCTAGCTTAAACCACTGTCAAAAGTTTTCCCCACACTTTATCTGTCCCTAAATCAAAACGTAGATTCCATGAACAAAGCTTTTTTCTTAGAATGCACGCCTGTGGAACTCTGTTCCGTCTGCCTGCTTCCCACCTGACTACAATCCAACGTAAACAAATTCCTGATGAACCGCCCCTTTAGCAGACACTTTATGAAATCTCCACACTAACGTACTGTAAATCCAATAACTAATCCCTGAGTTGCTTCCGGGCCTTCATAAGTGGTGACCACCTTGTAAAAAAAAAGAATTATTCAACCCATTTTAGGTCAAACATAATGTTATTTTGTCTACTATGTACATTGCTTATTAACTAAAATACAAATCAGTTATATATCCAATTAAATAGAATTGTATTTCTAATGTGACTTTAGGGGTGTACTTAGTAAACATAAGAACACATAGACAACAGTCAATACGCGCACAAGTTCACATTAAGCCTAAAAAACTATAATGTAATTATCTGAATTTATATGATCAGATCACATGCTCTTATTCAATAGTTATTGAGGAAAGAAACGTTATTTTTCTTCGCGTATGGATCACGTGACCTCCCCGTGAAAAAAAGCTCATAACGTATACCATTCTCTTTTGTCGAAACCAATGATATATTTTAAAAAATACTGAACATCCACGTCCTCTTAGGAAAATTAACCTTACTCGAGGGCCAATTTTTCGGTGATGAAAAAAGTTCGTTTTTATATACACAACATTGGAGAATACATTACATATAATATTCTCAGTAGGTCTCCAATGCATCATCGATTCTCTATATGTCTGTATGTATTAACCTGCGATTAGGTGTATTGTATCGTTACTCTATCTTGAACCACACGTCAAGTCCGTTAAATTTATACGATCGTATCAGTTGTAATTCCTTAGATATATAAACTCTGACTTACGATTTTACGTTGATTCGGTGTTTTCTTTGTTTTTGCTGTCGCGATCATATTCTTACTCTTTAAATTAACACAATTCGGTGTCAGATCAATGACTGAACTAGAAAAATCAATATTGTTCAATTTCCGGCCAGTTTAAAATCTTAAATAAACAGTTCAAATGTCGTTTCAAGAGGTTTAGCAATCAAAGATTCATACAGATGAAAAGACAACGACCGCTTTTGTGAGATATAGCAAAGGATATATATCACATTTCAATTACTAATATCATTTCCCATTCAGCTGTAAAACCATCGAATCAAAGTGAGCCAGCACTGCGAAAGAAACTACTTCATATCTTTTGACTGGTATACTGAACGAAACTTATACATTTTTTTATCACACTGAAATAGTGCCGTTATAATTTAGAAACCATTATTAACAAAAAAGAGGGTACACTATAGTCGCCAACCTTATAGGCCCTGAACTGTCATCAAAGTTTCGACCACTGTCCCATCGACGAAATGCTGCATCTCTGTTCGTTTTACAAGTATTTTAATGGTGGATTCTCTAATGAACAACAAGCACTTTTGCCCCCCAACGTAAATACTCCTGACAAACTTGCCAAGCAGCGAATTCCCACCCCTACACAGTAGAGATGCCTAGATGTAAGAAGGTATTCTACTTAAATAGTTTCTTACCCAGAACTCCTAAACTCTGGAACCCCGTTCCGGATTTGTTTTCCCAACCGTACTGACAGGCAGAAATTCAAGTATAATGTGAACAGACATGTTGCTTCTCAACTCTTATCATAGTATCTCTGCAACTACTGTTCCCGATAGTAGCCCACTACATCTAAGTGGCACCGTTCCTTATTTACGGAGGGAATGAAATTTAAATACAAAAAAAACAACTCTATTTTCACTTAACAATTTAATACTCCAAACAAAAGGAAAAGTAAATAAACTCGAACATTTCTTAAAAATAATAGCGCGGTAACATAGACGTATAACCATTTATTATACAAATGTATATCTTTACTAATGTATTACAGTGTTTTACTCGCGATGTAAAGTAAGTTATTTACAGCAACCGGCGAGGCTCTACCTGTGGTTAGATGCTGACTAAGTTCCACGACACTTCCCGAACCCACAGTCCCTCCCCAAACGTCCTGCTGAATGTTTTCTGGTCTTTGATCGGTTTTAGCCATTATAGTTTTTACAAATGCAGGCGTAACAATTACGGCGAAGTTCTCTCTACAAATAGATGATATGCATCATAAACTTCGACAACAACACCTAGCATTAGTCACCAGAAGAAGCCCAATTCTCATCCACGACGATGCCCGATCGCACGTTGCTAAACCGACCCTGCAGTGTTGAAGGAATTGAATCACACAACTCTGCTTCATCTGTCATACTCTGTAGACGTCTTACTACAAGCTTACCAATTTTTCAAGCATCTCGACAATTGTCTTCCTGAGAAATGATTCAAAAACATGAGAAGAGGCAAAACGCCTTCAGTGACTTTATCGCCACCAGATCGTCTAATAGTGAAGATATATATGTTTATCGTTACAGGAATGAATACACTTGTTTTGCGTTGGAAAAGGTGTGTTGATTATGATGGTGCTTGCTTATATCAATAATGTGTTTGTTTAAGCCGAGATATGTCTATCTGAACTTAAAAGTTAAAAAAACCGCAAACACTTTCGCGTCAACCTAATGTAATGAGTGAGAGGGAGGGTCATACAAGATGGGAGTAAAATATATCAGTTTATATATATATTAATAGATTAGCCTTTATAAGGTTTGGTATATATGTTCATAGAATCACAAATACCATTTTGAAGTCTTGTTTGAAGACAAATAAAATAGTAGTATCCGTTACTGGTCTACCTGATATATGACAGAAGAAATAAAGATGTAAGTTACAAAATTAGTTTTTTAAAATCTCTATTCACAATCGAAGTAAATGTAAAATCTCTTCGCAGCTAATAATATTGAACGCAAATAAAATTCACTAATATGTCTGACGTAAATCAACAAATGACGTAGAAAACAAACGAGCATTGCTAAATATAAATGCAGGTTTTAAATATATAGTTTGCAATAATTTTGTCTAAAGATATGAGATAATCTTTTTTCGAAAAAGAGTATCAGATAGTATGTTCAATAAGACCTATTTCAGAATTTCATAGATAGTTATTAGTTATTTAAATATTTTATACTGTGTTGTTGTATTTATATCTCATTTTCAAATTTATATTAAGCAGCGGATGGAATTCCGTATTTTAATTATAAATTTAAATACTAAGACTGTCACTATAATATGTATAAGTATGCCGAGGATGATTTGTCCCATATCACCCATACTCATCAACATCAACAACGATTTTATCACTCAATGAGCCACCTCTCCTTGGACTTTATCCATCTAACTCTGTACCGAGCTATTCGCTACCATGTGGGATTCATGTGCTGTACAAGGACGTCCCTCCATCTCGTTCCTGGTCTTCCCTTTGACATCTTATGTTTACGAGAGGCCCATTTCGTTATCCTGATGGGGCATCTATTGTCATGTCTAGCTACATGCCCTGCCCATCAGTGTTTGGATGTTTTGATGCCAGTGTTGATGTCAATAACTCTTGTTTGTTCGCGGATCCAGATATTTGTCTTTCTGTCTTGTAGAGTGATGTCTATCATTATCCTCTCAATATTCCTTTGTGCTACTGCCAAGATTTCACTTTGGCGAGTTGTCAGGGTCCATGTTTCACTAATGTAGATCATAACACGTAGTACATATTCATTGAAGATAGTCAAGGTTAATATCTCTGTTTTCAATTAAGAACCACATAGACTTAATGATTTTTTACGACTTATTTTAAACTGTTTATTCTAGTATGGGTCTATATAAGCATATGTATAACCTTTACTTTGAATGGAGATATTTGCACACTCTGTTGTCTCAGATTGTGTAGTAGCAGTCCTCTAGCTGAAAATTACAGCTGAGTGTCAGTTTGTTCACTTTTACTTCTGTGTGACAGAACATGTTTCTGAATGTTAAAGCATTTGGAAAGTACAATAATCATTTGTTATTTAATATGCAATCGCCTTGAACGCTCTGTTACAAAACATGATTTTTTTTTATGTCCGTTAAAGAAATGAAATTAGTAGTTCCGCTTATTTGCTTCTATAAATGTTCCTTACAAAAGACTGTAAAGAAACCATATTTCATCGCTTGTAACTATTTGCTTTTAAATGGAACATTTGCGTTCTGTTTCTAAAGTATATTCTCCGCAAAAGAAATGCTCTTTTTAATCAACTTATGTCAGGAAGCACACAATACCTACGTAAACACCGGTTCCCCTTCGAACACTGAAGTTAAGCAACATTAAGCCTGGCAAATAGCAGACTGTATTTGGGAATAACAACCCCTGTATGTAAAAAGGTGTTGACGCTTCTGGCAGCTTCTGCATCCGACATGGTCTCCAACTGTGTCGATTCTGTCTTGCCGCTGGATCAAGCTGGTTGGAAAGAGAGTGTGAAGTTGAATCTGCGTAAACCAGCTTCAATTAACGTACATCTTGGGAAGTGGCGGTTGTCTAGTGGGTAACGACACGGACTGATGACCTGGCTATTCTAAGCTCGAATTCAGTTTGTTCCAGAAAAATCACTTTCACTTAGGATGTTGATAACCTTCTCGTGGTCTCTTCCGTAAGTACTTGATATCATTCTAGGAAGAATACTGGTCTCAAAACATCAGAGAAATCAACGCTAACAAAAGAATCTTCGGATTCATATGACAAGATGAAGAAAGAAAATAAAGCGCGAGACATCCATCATTGCAAGGATGATCATATCGTTTTGGAGTTCCGATAGATGGACTCTTATGGAAACACCAAAATTAATTTATTCATACAAATTTTAATAATTTTTTTAATAGTGGGGTAATATATGTGTATCGTTAGCGTCAGCTCTCATGTTTGTAATTGTTAAAATTTGAAAGAAAAGTGAACTTCAGTGGATGTTGCTTAATTGGTATTTAATTATAATTGTAATTAAAATTTGTAGCCTTTCAAATATTTCAATGTAATTAAACTTGTTGGAAATAATAATTATATATTTAAATTGATGATACTTAATAATTTAAATCGATGATAATAATTAATATTGTGATAATAACTATTGTTATCATAATAAAATAATTAATTGTAGATAAATGATCAGGAGAAAAGCGGAAGAGCAGTTGAAATATTTTTTTTAAATAATATGTTCCTACGTTTCTTTTCTATAGCAGTAAAATATTGATTAGAATTAAACAAAATATTATGCGAATATAAATAATAAAAAGCATACCGATCTGCATAAACCATTATTGAGGTATTATAAAAAGTAATATTAAAAATGAAAATAATATTTAATATCTTTACTATTGTATAACAATAGTGTATATGCGCATGGAGTGAATCGTTCCCTAAAAACCCATAAATAGCTGGGAGGATTTACGTTAAATTTCACACAACTCTATTTGATGTATCTGGCAGTGTTTGTAGATACGTTTCTCGAAAATTTCTCGAAAAGTATGGATTATTAATAATCGAATTAATTCGATGAAAAGAACAGACTATATTGGCTAAAATTAATGCCAAATATAACCTAGCAGCACAAGTGCAATAAAGAAGTTTCTTAGCGCACAAACATAATGGGTCAACATAAAAAAAAAATCAACAGTAGGTGCATTCAAAATAAATATGTCTGTTTAGAGCACAACTAAACGATGATACCTGACTTTTGGATTTTAAACTTCAATGTAAGGCATTATCAACGCACAAGTAAAACGTTCCCGCATATAAAATAAAAAGGAGGTCCTTTGATATAACAAGGTTTTGCCTGAAATAAGTGTTTCTGTTTAGAGAACAATTTAGCGATGACACGTGATCTTTTAATTTTAAACTTTCATGCAAGCAATTAGATAAAAACAATTTTATAAAATAAACATTCTTAACAACGCAATGCAAATTGTACTGTACTTTGGACTAACCCCCTGCAAGGAGGTGTGTGAAGTTTCCCTCCAGTGAACCGCCATGGACCCCCAACATGAGTAGATAATTAACCGATTAAAATATATGCGATTTAACTGATCCCGATTAGAATAAATTATGGCAGGATGAAACAATCACTTATCCTCATTGATTATAGTACAATGCCGAATGTTCCAGCCAGTAAATACTAAAATAAAAAGAAAATACAAGATTTTCTATAAATAAAAACTGGAGAAATATCATGAAATTATGTCATTAAATTTTATCGATTTAGTATTAAACTGAAGAATCTGTGACCCGTCCGATCAGTATATGTTATAGCTAGCTTTGGAATAGTGAGTTTACATAATTAATGTATAAAAATGCAAGTGAGTATTCAATTTTAGGCCGTTTACACATATATTAATATGTGTAAACGGGTTAAAATTGAATGCATGCTGGCGCGGGAACAAAAAAGACCACTAATGAAAACAATACGTAATTTCGCGAATGCGCAAAATTTAATGGATGAGTGCGCAAAACAAATATGGCAACCAGTGAAACAATAGAGCATACATTGAAAAATAAAGATGTTGACATCATGGCCTTAAGATTAAAAGAAAAATCCTTTGTATAATATGCATGTAATCCGCGTAAACAATGGGAATAAAATAAAAGAAGAGACACAAGGAGGAAATGTGCAACGTACAGGTCCACCCTAGTTTTTTGTCTGGTAACAGTTTTAAAAAATACCAGGAAATAATAACTAATTAATTAAATAATATTTAACACTTATACCTTTCAAAGCAAATTAAAATAAATAAAAATGAACGTTTGTAAGTATGTTCACCTATTCTTAAAATGTTTGGAACTTATGACTCCACCTCCAGACACCAAACTTGAATAAAACACGCTAACAATTACATGCCTCGGTTACCGCTTCGTGGCGAAGAAGTGGGTGCTTATTTTACGTAAGATTTCTGTAGAAAATAGATCCGTCATTTAAAATTTTAGATAATTTATCATTATTTTAAAAATTCGATGAAACGTATTAGTATAAAAATATACATGTTTTTTTTTATTTGCTTTAAGAAGCCACATACGCTGGGTTAGATCGTAAAAATACTAAATATTTGTTGTTAATATGTAAATTTATCAAGTATTTTTTTTTTACATTATTAAATATTATCTGTTTTGTTTTGTTTGTTTGAAAACTTGCAATAGAAAATACAAATAAAATAATAATAAACAAATAATAACGTGCAATCTTCTTTATCGATTTCAAGTTTTAATCAGGCTAACTTAGGTAAAGGGAAATCTTTATAATACGTGAATTGATTACTAGTTTTTTAAATTAGAAAAATAATTTACGTGCAATGAAAATACAATCAAAGTAGTTGTTTTAAAAGTTTTGGACGCTAAATCTTAATATGCTTTTTATTGGCTTCGGTTTTAAAAATGTTAAATGTTAGTTATGTTTTATTTTTGTTTAAAACGATTCCAACTTGCAAGGAAAAATACTCATAAAATTCGTAAAATGCCGATGTAAAAAACAAAAACAAATGCCATTTCCAGTATTTTATTTGCAAATTTTAAACGCGATATAATTATTAACACACTTGAAATCGCACAATCTGACTTTTGTAAGTAAATATGATTCAATTTTGTGTAATGCATTAATATAAAGATTTCCTAGTATTTTTGTTAAAACAGTCATCTGAAATACATGAAAACATTATTTCTGTGTCCCATTATTTTAAATAAAAAAGAGTAAAACAATTAAGTGAAACTATTTTTTTAATTTGCAACACAAACTAATTGTTCCAAAAAGTATAAAGATACTTGTAATCGCACAATCTGACTTTTGGAAGTAAATATGAGTTTTAATCTGTTCAACTTTGTGTAATGCATTAATATAAAATAAAATTAGTATTTTTGTTTAAGCATTAATCTCAAATACATGAAAACGGTATGTGTGCGTCTCATTATTTTAAATACAAAAAGAGTAAAACAATTTGCGAAACTATTTTTATTTGCAACATAAATTCCAAAATTATTGTCAGTTTTAGAAATGTATGAATTTATTTAAAAATAAATAAAATAAGAAAGACGATCTCATAAATTGTCGATTGTTTAGTATTGAAATCGGTAGTCGTAAACCGGAACTTGTAAACCGGAAACACGTTTAAGCAAGAATATTTGAGTTTCCAAATATAATAGATTACACGAGTGCACTGTTGTGGTATATTCCGAGATGAAAAATATAGAGATATAGCGAATGACAACTGGATTACAAAAATTATCAGTATCGGTTATGTACTGCACTTGAAAAAATAGAAAGTATATATTAAATTATATTAGCTTAAATAAATATTCACTAGTTTTAGATGAACAATAGTCGAAATAAATATTTGGAGATGAAGTAATTGACAGTAATTGACTTCACTTGAAATTTAAAAGTTCATGAATGATAAAAAGAAATTAAGCCACGTTCGAACCGGAAGTAGGAAGACTTATTTTCTGTGAGATGTGATGACATCTTTAAGCAATAACACACCTCAAATAGAATAAAATTAAAGTTGGGAATTAAGCAAATAATTACAAAAATTACTTTTACATTTATATAAAATGAACTGTGTGTATCTCTGTGCATTTGGCTTCGTTACTTTGTGCGTGTGGAAGTATTTGGTTTCGATCAGAATGCTATCGATAAATATCGAGAGTCGATAATCAGTAAAACCCGATTAAAGATAACAAAGTAAGAGATTGACCACAGTTAAAACACATTATACCGCCTTACACCCTTAGTGCGTTTTAAAAGTTTCAGCAGAAAACAAGCAGACAGAACTCGCGTAAAAATACTAGTATATTATTTGATAAGAAACACACGCGTTCAAAATGAATGTTTCGGTTAGATCGCAACTGAACCATGATACTTGATCTTTGTATTTTATTTTAGTCAATTACATGAAATTGTTTTTACAAAATCAACATTAGTTTTTTCTACAGTGCAATGAAAACTACAATGTATTGTAGACTATGTACCTGCAGGGAAACATGTGAAAATTTCCCTCGATGCACCCGGAAATGCCGCGACTAAACAAGGCTATCACTTGATTTGATTACAAGATTTCACCAATTTGAAGACAATAAAATATTGGCAGTACAGAAAATGTGTGATTCCTCATTTAACGTTGGGTAATCTCGGGTATACCTGCTATTATATTTTATCAGTATGCTTCCATTCTACCGGTATTGAACTTGCGTTGTGTTTGTTTTTTTCAGCAGATTTATATACATTTTTGCATTTGGCGCCATATTTTCAGCAAAAAAAAATGTTTTACTCTACAAGAATCCTTCGTTCTGAGTAAAATATAATTAATATGTATAAATATTTTATTATATACTTAGAAATGTTGATTGCTTTGCCATAGATACTCGCTTCCTGTACATAGAATAATCCATTAAAAACACGGTTGAAATATAATAATATATGCACTCATAAACAACGTAAGTCTGATTCAATAAAGCTTTCAAATAATTGTTTTAAATTAAAATCAGACTATAATAGTAGTAGTATATATATAGATATACATATATGCATATATAGCTACATGTGTGTTTGCGTGTATATACGTTTTTATATATCAACTAATTTCCGATGGTATATCTATCTATCTATCGCACTATCTATCTATAAGTATATATATATAAGTATATATATATATATAAGTATATATAAGTGAATATATATATATATATATATATATATATATATATATATATATATATATATATAGTGAGAGACACACAGATGTGTCTGATGCCGTGTATTGCTTTGTGCTTTGAATCGATAACCAGTATTTCTTTTGCAATACATTGAGAGCTGGATGACATGATGGTCCTAGGGCGAACTATAACATGCATTAGGTGGATTTTGTTGTGTTTCGTATAAAAAGAAGGGTTAAGAGGTGCCAATATAAAATGTAAAATTAAAACAGGGAAAACGTATTACATTCCCAGATTTACCGATAACTCCATCGCCTTCAATTACAAATATATAAACCCTAAAATCCTACATCATTAAAAGCGAATATCCTTTCATATATAAAATGGTTTTAATGAAATATTTTATTTACTATACCAAACATTACTCATCTACTAACATAGTATTGTATAGGACTCATGCTGAAATTAAATACACCCAAACTAGTGATAAATTTCCAACCATAGCGTCGGTCTACAAATTAAATACTCGTGGGCATGTGTATTCACAGGAAATATATATGTATATATATATATATATATATATATATATATATATATATATATAGTTATATATATATATATATACAAATATATATATATTTCATATATACTCTCATGAATTGTATAAGTATATATATATATATATATATATATATATTGTCATATATATATATTGTCATGAATATATATATATATATACATATATATTCATGACTTGTATTAGTATTTATCACATTCTTACGTGTCACCTCATTTCTCATCATGCTCAGTTAACCAACATTAAGAAAATTATAGCACTTTTAGAATGTTTTCAGAAGCATATTAAAAAAAACATATTGCAATCCGTTTTGTGTTAAATTGCAACATGCCCTTTATCATCAATATTAACGTATTTTATCAGAAAAAGTTGACCCACCGAGCTGACTACGGAGGGGAAAAGTGTATACTATTTTTCATTCCATTTCACTAGACATTTGAATAATGTCATATTTGTTACACATCACTTGCCTGATGAAGACTATTCAGAGTTAGAAACGTTAACAGATATAGCGAGTTTTTGTTCACAGTCGATAATAGCGTAAGCTAACTGCTGAGCTAACCCGAAAACATGGACCAGAAAAACACCAGAAATTACCATTGTTATCATTAAAGAACGCACATGTAGCTGTAATATACAAAAAATGTAACGAACTATGGTTACTTTAATTTCGCACATAAACAGGAAAAAAAAAACATTAAAACAAATAAGCATAAAATCCCCGTCCACTTCTGATAGTGACACCTAATCTCATCTTCACACACATCTTTCAAAAGCGCACTCGCGCTGACCGAAGGAAGATGATCTCGAAAAGATAATCCCATAAATCTTTCACGAAAAAAAACAAAAAAAACTGTTAAAAAAAATAACTAAAACATGTTTAACTAAAATTATCTGAAGGGAGCTTAGTAAAAGTTAAAAAAGCGTTATAAACATAGTTATAGATATTAAAAAGTAAAACCGTTTTAAAAATAATGTTGCTGGTTATATTCTTTTAAATATACATTTTTATCGTGTTGGAATCGTGCAATCAATAATAATAATAATAATAATAATAATAATAATAATAATAATAATAATAATAATATATGTGTGTGTGTGTGTGTGTGTGTGTATACAGGGTGTCCACAAAATCTGGCTAAATTATGTAGCCAAACTTTGTGGACACCCTGTATATTGTGCAGCCAGACTCTGTGGACACCCTGTATATATATATATATATATATATATATATATATATATATATATATATATATATATATATATATATATATATATATGAGGCATCTCTCCGTCAAGTTGAGGCTGTCATTTTTAAAGATTAGCGCATTACTATTCACCAAATAGCCCAAGATGCCAAGATTAGTACAGAGTCTTGGGAAACTATCATTCATGACCATTTGTGTCTGCCAGATGGATTCCCAGGTTGCTCACACCATTCCAGAAGCGAGAACGCCTCGAGTGCTCGAGGAGAAATTTGGAGATGCGCCAAGAAGATGAGTCAAATTTTTTCAAAAGACTGATTACACAGGATGAAACCTGGCTTCATCACTATGATCCAGAGACCAAAGCCCAGTCAATGCAGTGGAAGCACTTGGACTCACCACTCCAAAGAAAGCAAGGGTGCAGCCCTCCGCTGGCAAAGTCAGGTTCACAGTCTTCTGGGGCCATAACGGAGTAGTGATGACAGATTTCCTGGCAAAGAGTACCACAATTACAGGAGCCTATTATGTTTCACTTTGAGGAAATTAAGGGAAGTTATCAAAATCAAGAGGCTGGGCAAGATCAGTAAATGTACCCTCCTCCTGCAGGAGAACGCTCCGGTCCACAACTCGCATGTCGCCAGATCAGAAGCACGGGATGTGGTTATGAAATCCTTCCCCATCCTCCCTTCTCTGACCTTGCATCCTCTGACTTTCACCTCTTCCCAGCGATGAAGTGGTTTTTGAAAGGAAAGCGTTTCCCAGATGATGCAGCCTTGATTTCTGAAGTCACGTCGTGGTTGGAGGACCAAACTTGGGTGTTCTACAAAAACTGTCTCCAGAGCTGCATCAAACGATGGGAGAAATACATAACTCTGGGTGGCTCCTATGTAGAGAAAGACTACGAAATGTGCCAAGTTTCGTTGATCCACTGCTATAGGATGTTGTTCAGGGCATTACTGATTGCACGCGCCTCCTATATATATATATATATATATATATATATATATATATATATATATATATATATATATATATATATATATATATGTATATATATAGATATATATATATATATAGATAGATATATGTGTATATATGTATATATATATATATGTATATATATATATACGTATACATACGTATATATATATATATATATATATATATATATATATTATATTTTATTACCGTATTACCTGTTTAATTACACATGTTTCGGGACACCGACTATATCTCCTATCAAGCAGCCTCGTCAGGCCTTACAGAAATAGCTATTATTGTGTGGAAGAACGATTTTAGAGGAAATACGAGAACAAAAAGAAGGGGTGGAAGAAATAAGGGGAAGGGGGCGAGGATCAACAATAGATACATTTTTATGTTTAAAATACATTAGATTGTAGTATGTGGGGGTAGAAAATTCATCTCGGTGTGGGTGGAGATATAGTGATATAGGGGGAGGAGGTAAAAGGGAGAGATGAGAAGGGGGAATTTAAATTTTGGATTTAAGATTTGGTTGTTTTTAGTTGTTTAACTAGACACTAGAGTATATGAAACAGATGAGGGATAGAGAGAGAGAAAGAGATAAAGAGAGAGAGAGAAAAAGGATGTGTGTACGTGTCATATGCGTTTCGCAAGTAAGGGGTTCATTTCCGAATGTTCGTAGCAGCCACGATAATCCATTCATTAATTTGACAATAAACGGTTTTTAGTAAGTTAAGAGTGAATACATATGGAAGTACATGCGCATATACGCATATATACACAGACATGCATATATATATATATATATATATATATATATATATATATATGTATGTATATATCCATACAGACACAACCACATACAATGCTGCACATGCAAACATACATCCATATATATATGCACACACACATCCACACACACATATATATATACATATGTATATATATATAGAGAGAGAGAGATACATATATATATACATATATATACACATACATACACATACATACGTACATGTAGAGATACAGATCTTAAGTAAGATATTGATGTACATATACAATGTATATGTACATCAATATCTTACTGAAGATCTCGTAGATCGATTTTTAACTTTTTTTTTAAAAACTCAAAATAGCCTAAATATTGATCTCAAAACTAAATAATTTCAGCATTTAAGCCAAGAAATCTTATTTTATTTGATGGGAATATAATTTGAAACAAAATTATAAAAAAATTTCAAATTGAAATTTACGCCCCCCCCACACACTTAACTGCGCCGAGTTTGAAATGCTATTATTTAAACAGAAATTGTTGAATGTATTCACAATTTTTTTTTTACTGATATGAAAATACAACAAGCAATTATGGAAAAACAAATAATTATTTATTTTTAATATAAAGAATCAAAGTGTTCTACATAAGAGCCCTTCGATGAAAAAGCGGGTATTAATTGTTGGCACAAAACTTTCCCAAGTATGTGCCGGTGCCTTGCTTTAAAGCCGTAAACACATTGAGAAGCCTCTGTCACCAACTTAACTGCTCATTCAACACCTTGGCAATGTGAAGGGAAATCTGGCAAGTCAAGCTTTTCGCCTGTTAACAATGAACTCTCTAATTCACTGTCAGAAAAGTCTTGTGTAAGTGGTGGCTCACAGACTCCATTTACTGACAAATCCATTAAATTTGTTCAGTGTAGAGCCTTAAAGTTGATCATCGGGATCTTTTTAAGTCTTTTCTTGGCTGGTTTCTCTCTTCTGAAACATTATAAAAAATAATTTGAGTTTAATCCTTCAATGCAATTTATACTGCTTTAATAAGATTTGGTGAAATTAAATGTAATCTTTAAAATATCACAATAAATTGATGTAAGTTTTATATGAAGAAATATTAACTTACCTAATGGTCAAAATTCTTTTTATTCCCTCTTTTCTTACTTCAAGTTCATCTGATTTTACCATAGAAAATAAAATATTTTCTGGCAGTAATGCAAAAGCATTATACTGAATGTTTTTAAGTGTAATTGTTTTAATTTCAGTTGGTTACTTCTGTATTCTCTGAATCCTATTATAAATGTACATTTGTTGGTGGTGGAATTTGTTTTTTTTTTTAATGTCAAACCAACAAATCGCATATACATTTACAATAGAATTGATCAAACTATGCAATTTGGTTGAAAGATTATGCGGATATGTCCCACGAGTGGATATGCACATGAGCCTGATAGCCAACGTTAACCATCTAGCCTGGTTCAATGGTCCAATTTTTCAGGATACAAATCTAGGGTGTACCTTACCTCTAGAAATCCCAACTGTATACTCCTAGAGCAGTATTTGGTCACTACTTAGGCTATCCTTGTTTTCAAATTCACACTCCAAGGGATTCCCAACAGCGGAAAATGCTATTTGTGGTAAATTATGGCAATCATTTCCACATAATTTATCCAATGGACCACTGAATGTTGTGGGGCTTTTTGTGGTGCCATCTAAATGTTTGAACAAAGCCCTAAATGGAAGTTCATTCTGGTGTTAGGAGCAACCAATAGTATTAAGATTTTTTTTGATTTTTTTTTCTAAAAGTGTAACCAGGCCACCTTCACAGCCTGTGTTCGCATTTGTGTTGTCCTTAAGCCTTAATGGTGCTTAAGCCTTAATGGTGCTTAAACTTTTGAATTTCTCTAAAGCATCAGCCACTTGCTCTGCAAGAACATTATCAGTTGCTCCAGTATCCGGAAGAATTCGGTGAGTCAAATATAGACTCTCATTTGCTGTTTCTTTTGTTATTGTGAGGTGACATTCAGATGCTTTGGGTTTTGTTCACAATTTGAAATCCATTTACATCCACTGATTCTTTGTAGAGCAGTGTATCTTTGTCTGTCCTCCCATCAACACCTATACAAAGAAGATTTTCCATATTTTTGCTGTGGTTTTGTTAGGCATCTGCGTTTACTTTAGATTTTGCCCTATCAATTTTACATTTATCCATATAGATATTCTTTATATCTATATTAGGGATAAGAAGGCCTATGGCCCTCAAATCCAAGAGCAGGGCATTGCCAAACTGGCTCCAAGATTAGAGGATATATCACCCCTGACTAATTCAAGAGCAAACCTTGGAATTTTTGTAAGGTTATATGGCACTTTGAGAGGACTATCTGGCTGTATGTAATCTGCTTCATCACTTGGAGAAGATGAGTGACTTAGAGATGTACTTGGAGAAACATGATCTTGAATAGATGATGTTGATGCTATGGGAGATGTTTTTCGTTGGATTTCTCTTTCTCCTTCTCTTTTACTTTATTTTTATTGCGGTTTTATCTATTGGACCAAGTTGGAATGTGCCCTTGGGCCCTATTTTACTCCTTTGGTCTTTTAAATATTCTCGGTCTTCCTTAGGAACCTGGACTATCAGATTAAAATGAAATTTACTAAGATTAAAAATACAGTTTAACATATTAAATTAAAAATAGTTTACATGTAAAATAAAATGAAAAAAATTGATTTAAATATTTATTTCAACTGTGGAAATGTTTTTTTCTCAAAGTTTACATAATTTAGACATTAAGTTATCCCTTTCATAATAAATTCAAAAATAAAAATTGAAAATAACTTACTTTTCGCTTCAGAGGGAAAGTGCACGTGATGTGCTTGGTCTGGCCATTTTCTTTGTCGCATTTGACATTAATATTGTCACAACTTAAAATGGGAAGCTTGCACGAACATAATGAAATATCAAATAATGTATCCATTTTTTCCTTCCAGAATTTTGTTTGGGCAGCAGGTAGATGTTTCCTATTTATTTGTTTTGCCTTCTGAAAGCATAGCATATTCATCTTGACGACAACACTATTTTCACTTAACAAAGGCAAACGAGGGATGACAGCCTTCCAAATATTTATCACGTCATTTGCTATTAATTTCGAAATACCATAACAAGAAATATGGGGATAAGAGTTCATTAAAAAATAGCTATATTGAATTATTTGTCTAAAGGTTGGTGGCTCTGTTTTATCCAAAGGTGATAGTAAACCTGCAAATTTAACTGCTCCTTTACTTCGAGTGGAAACTCCAGTGTTTTTTCCAGCCTTTTTAAAATTAAAATATATGTAAAATGAAACACACACACATATATAATATTATCAGATAACACACGAACATATTTTTTTTAATTGGAAATAACTTTCAAAATTTATTTTAAAAAAATGTTTTACTTACCAATCAATACAGTTTATTTCAAAAACTAATTCATAACCCAGAACCAGCCTTTAAAAACACTGAATTTTGAAATATAAATAAATGACAATAATTATAAAAAGTTTAAATATTTTTATAGTTGTGTTTAATTTGTTAAATTAAATATTTTAATAGTATGTTTAATTTGTTAAATGAACTATTTTAATAGTATGTTTAATTTCTTAAATTAATTCGTGTGAATTCGAAGGTTAAAAAATGTAAACAAGGGGCAGATAAATACTACCGGTGAAAGTCGAAAAAATATCCAATAAATAAAACTTCTTTTACTAAGTCGTTATTTGTATTTGAAACTATATATTTTAATATATTTTATTTTTGTTTTTGGTCATTTTATTTAAATTAATATGAAAATAGATAATAAACTTTAAAAAATAAATTCTTTAATAGATTTTATTATTTTACTCTAGTTTAACCTCGGATTTAATTTTATGGGTACATATTTCCGGTGTCACCGAAATTACGACAAAGATTGCAAATATTGATGTCTTTAAATTCAATTTCGCAAAAAAATAAAAAATTTTGGAAAAAAAATATTTTTTTTCAGGTGATTTAGGGTGTTATTTCACAACTTTCCATCTATTGACCTATTTAAAGTTCCAAAATCGATCTACCCTAATATACATCCATGCATATACACACATGTACTCACATACACGCATACACGTATATATAAACATACATATCCATAAATATATGCATACATATACAGGCATATGCATATATACACATACAAGTGTATATATATATATATATATATATATATATATATATATATATATATATATATATATATATTTACTAGCGGTTCCGCCCGGCTTTGCTCGGGCCCTATTTACTTTTCGTAAGGTTATGTGCATATGTATATATTAAAAATTGTGAATATGTAAAGTATGGCTTTCTCTATAATAGTCTTCCTTAAAAAACCATAGAGAAAAGACAGACATACATTTTCACTTTTATAGATAGATAGATAGATAGATAGGATGCAATATATGGTAATGATAAAAAGTATTAAGAAAAAATGACTAATGCTCCACCACCGAGAATCGAGACCAAAACGTTCTGCGCACGATTTATTTTGCCTCTGCCGTCAATGACTCGGCTATGAAAACATGTTTACTGCAAGGTTAAAAATTAAAATATGAACTAATAGCTACTATGTCATGCATTCGTAATGCCGGCGTTCGGCCATCACCTGGCAAATTTCATTTTTTTTTTTATTTTCACACTTTTGCGCCGATTTTTCCGGGATAAAACCCAAATATAAAGTTTTGCATGGATTCAAATACCTTATATATGGAGTTTCATGTCCGTAGAGCAAAAACTCTAGGAGGAGTTTGGTAGGCAAAATTTGTAAAACAAAAATATATACGTATGCATAAATATATATGGAAATAATTTTCTGATTACTATAAAGTTTTTACGCAAATATTATGCAAGTACAAGTCATGTAGAATACTTGCAGGAATATAATTACACGTAATAGTTAACTAAATATGGTTATTCAATTTGAAAAGCGAAACAACTAACAGAAACGTAATTAAAATGATTGTTTAAAAGAATATGCAAATTAGCTATATCTTTTGCTAGTGAATGCAATTACCCATATATAAGAAAGTTGTATTTTCTTTTCAAGTAAGTAGAAAAGTGGGGGTTTAATATATACATTAATACACACAAATGTAATACGAATTTATAGGAGTATATATATATATATATATATATATATATATATATATATATATATATATATATATATATATATATATATATATATATATATTGAAAAATAATTGATATGGTGGCGGTCTTCATTTACAATGCCAATTATATCATATTTTCGAAGAAGAATATTTATCTTTTGTATAACGTTTCTCAGGAAGGCGATGGCACTAGTACGGTATTCTACATTAACCTTTAAGCCGAATAACTGCCTCGTCAAAATCAATATATACAGTGTGTCAGGAAAGTGAGTGCGCCTCTTGCTTTTCTGCCGATGTTAAAGTATATCTTTACATGTGAAAACATTGCGAAAATTACATTTTTATACAATGAAAAGTAGTCTGTGTGCAGCTTATATAAACGAAAAGATTTATTTTCCCCGTAAAATAACTCATAAAGATTAAAAAGTAAAATTTTGCCTGCAAAATTAATACACCCTTAAGAAACCACGCCCATAACTGTCCAGATTAGGGGTTGTTTTCGAAGTTTCTGATGTATTTCATCCGTTTGTTGAAAGTACTTTAGTTTCACCTGCATTCAAAAACTGTAATATATAAGACGAATCTTAGACCACCAAACAATCTGAATGACCACATTTTAGATCATCTGTGGCTTCGAAAATATCGTGAATCTTCGTCGGCCTTTAACCATTGAGTTTTGCGTAGCCGGAAAGAACTCACTCTTCATCGCAAGTCACACCCCTCCCCTGAAACGGGTCGTTCCTATTGCGTAAAAAACATGGACAGATTACATTTATGGTGGTGTTTCTTTTGCCTATCGTTCAAATCGAGGGCCGCATGTTTATTAAGTTTTTATTGCTTTTTTCAACCTCACTAATTAATCATATACGATACATCAAATTAAGAAGCAAGTTCTCGAACAGGTGTGAGTGGATTGATATCATCGAAAAATTGATCGGTGTCAACATCCGATGATCGACAACTCCGCTCATTATTTTCTAAGGATCGCCACGAAATTTCTTTTGTGGCTTGCTTTAATAATGGGACTGTGTCAAACGTCTCATTGATATCGCAATCAGTTTCAGCAGCTTTTCGCCCTGGGCTAGATTGTTTGAATGTGTCTTCTTTCATTCAAGGTACATAAAAAAGATATAACTGTTTTAAACGATTGGAATTTAAAACGCTCTATAACATTATATAAAAATTAAAGGTACTAATACGAAAAGTTATTTGTCAATACATGATTGTAAATCCAAATAAAAATTTCTGCAGTAACTTAAATTTATATAATTTAGATATCAAATCCGTATATTCACTTGTAATGGAATTTAATCACATATGTTAGACTCAACTTCAGAGACTTTTCTCATATTTCATCTTTTTCGGGCAATATAGCACGTAAGAACAAAAATGTAATACCGTGGCATGATCATGGTAAAAAATACTTTTGGGGAGGGGGTGCAATCTCTATCTTCCTAATAATATAAATATACTTTCAAACAGTTATTAACTAAAATTAGAAAATTAATGAGAACATGACTTCTGATATTCGATTGTTCTACCTTTGGAATAACAACTAAAGTGTATTCGGTAAATTCGCCAGTTTCTTCTGTAAATGTTGCTTTTTTGTGAAGTTCAATCTCTCCTTTAAAGGAACAAATATTGCGCAACCTGGTATGGGTATCTAAATTACAAATACACTTACTAACCTGCACACACCAAACACACACACACACACACACACACACACACATATATATATATATATATATATATATATATATATAATTGGTATATTTAGGCAGCATTTTTTTTATTCAAGAAACTAGTATGATATGCAACAAAGACACTTTGCTTTATGATTATATTTCTTAATTTTTCGATTTTGCGTATAATATTCTTTTGTATCAAGATCAAAAATATTAATAAAAGTTCCATAATAGTTGCTGTCACGAGCGCTTTCGATTCGTCCATGAATCATCATCAGGTGTTGAAGTAAAAGTGCGAATGAGGGAAAATGAGAATTAAAAGTAAAAACTAAAACATATGGTAACTGGCGTTTGGAATATGTGTGAGCACACGCGTGTGCGTGTGTATAAAATTAATGACCCTAGATCCAGACAAGCACCTTGCTAATGAAAAAGACTGATAAATACTACATGAAGAATGTCTAAGATTTCTAAGAACTAATGTTGGATAGAATAGATCATGACCCGGAAAACAAAAGTTCTT
>NC_136495.1:105051002-105183502 GCF_053919585.1 Euprymna scolopes
AGCAAAGTAGTAAGTTATAAAATATATATGGCAATTAAGCTCCACAGAATATCCCGCGTTTCATCCACGTAAAATACGCTTTTATATGATATTTTGATGAATACATATTTCGTATGTATTATTATACTAGCAGGACCCGTAAACCGGCGTTGGTTGGTGGGTGCATGACCCCACCGCGTAAAAAAATGAAAGTGTGGCTGTTCTTGCTATAGCTGCTATTGTTGTTGTTGTTGCTTTTCTTGTTTATTTTGTTCTTTTTAAACTACTCATGTTAAGAACGGCTTGCTGAACAGACGCTCCCCTCAACCATTACATGTTGAGAATGAATTTCGGGATGAACACCCCTAACCTCCCTAGGTTTAGAACGGCTTTCGTAACAGACACACCATTTTGCGAATGGGGATGGGGTTGTCACAACATCCGTGGATGAAACGCGGAATATTCTGTGTAGCTTAATTGCCAAATATATTTCATAACTTACTATATATATATATATATATATATATATATATATATATATATATATATATATATATACCTAAACAGAAATAAAATTGGGTGAAATTAGGAAAAAAACAATTTATGTTTTCTGCCACATTTTTGTGAGAAATAGAACAAAACATTAAATATTAGCTGTAAGTGTTCAAGTACGCACAAACATTTTTCAATATATATAAACAAAAGAGCGTACAATTGGGGAAATAAGGCAAAACAATTCATATTGATTTGTAATATATTTGCGTTCAAAAATGAAAATAAAACATGGAATAGTAGTTATTAAAAGTGCGAAACATAATAAAAAAATAAACAACGTCCTAAAGAATATAAATTGTGAGCGAGTACTCGTGGGAGCGCAAAAAAATTAAAAAATACGTAGTAAGTAGGCTCGAACGTGTAACGCGAAGAGAAAAAGGGTTGCAAAAACGAAAACGCTTTAATCGAGTTTTAACAATAAACAACTCTATCACGTTCTTTACCGCTAATTAACAATATATAATAAATAAATTGAAAGTTACCTTAAATACAGAGAACAATAAACATGTGTATGTATAATTAAATAAACAAACATGTAAATTAAATGAAGAAATGTATACAGTAAATATAAATAGATACATAAACAAACAAATAAAAATGTTATAAAATATATAAATTTAAATATTAAGATAAAAATATATGCACACATATATATTTGTGTGTATGTGGGTGTGTACATGTGTGCATGTGCATGTATGCATGTGTGTACTCAGATTAAGTTGGTGTGTACGCATATGCATATTGGTGTGTACAATTTAGCTGGGGGACTAATTAAGCATAGGTAGAGTTACCACCCTTAGCCCATGTTTTTTACCCAATACGGATATTATACTTCACTAATACAGCATTCATTTATACTCCCAATTACACTTCAAACGTAACACGCAAAAATTAAACATTTACCAGCATAAACGCTACAGTATTCACTAACAAAACATAACATCTATCACAACTCATATACAGCGAATGGATTTGACAGCCAGTCTTCGACATGGACTTCTGGAATTAAAAAAAAATAAATAAAAATGATAACACACAAGAAAAGCGTCGCCAACATCGGTATGCGTCTTTTTCTTTTATCATATGAAGAGGATATACTAAATAGTAAAATTATTGACATCAAATCTACCATCATGTACGACATATTATGTTGGTTAATAAACGTGATATAAGAGTAGATGATTGAACATCTATTCTAATATTTAAATTATTCTCATAGAAATTAAATCTTGTCTACTGTCTTTCCCAGGAAACCGCATTGTAATAGCCCCCCCCCAACTCATTTCACACTATTCAAAATGCTTCAAGCAAACTAAAAGATATTTCTCATATATATATATATATATATATATATATATATATATATATATATGATTTCAACGTCTTGTCATACGAGTACCACTCCCTCAGTCACTTAAATCCATGAGCCCAAAAAATGGCATCCATCGCCACAGGACCATTTTAATAGACAAATGCCTGATGGAGTATTTATAAACAGATGATGTTACAGAGTCTTTGCTTTGTACGACAGCTAAGTCTCTCTCTCTCTCTCTTTCTCTCTCTCTATCTCTCTCTCTCTCTCTCTCTCTCTCGGTTTTAATTTAAGGAACCTCTTTCGATGGAAGCTTGATTATATTTATATTACAACCCGAAAATTTCCTAACTCGTTTCTCGCTTATAGATAATAAATAATAGAATTACATTATAGCGCTTTGCGTGCACATGGGCACAGAACACGCACCGACATGTGCCTTCAGTTTTTGCAGATTTTCTGTTTGCATAGTAGTTGTTTTACCACGTTTCGTTCAACTCATCCTCTAGCCTTCTTACAGTAATTAATCACGATCTCATAAAAATGCTGACTCTTGTAAGGTATTTCTAAGAAATTACTCTTTTTCAACGGCTGTTGTCACAAGAGTTTTTAACCAACAAATCCTCTGGCTTGCTTTGGTAGGAGTTAGACCGCTATTTTTAGACAAAATTCACCTGGAATTGAATAGAGGCAAAGCCTCTATACTTTTCGCCACGGGCCCCACAGGTAAATTAAGGTTTGGTTTTATGTGTGTGTGTGTGTTTTTTTTAAATTTAAATTTGAGCTCTTATTTGGTATTTCATTTGTAGGTGCGAACCGAATTGTATTGTATTTTATAATCCTCTGAGATTAGGCTTCATAGTTTGTGAATTATATATTTCACGAACATTTTCCTTTCTTCATAGTAGTCGTTTGCAACGTTTCGGCCAACCTATCCTCTGAAATTCTTGCAGGTAATTAACCGCGGCCGTATGGGAGGGATGAGTTTTGTAACGGAATACCAGGCGCAGTGGTGAATAGTGGCGCTATACATTTTGAACATGCATTATCATCTCCGACATTGACTTGTTAACTATGCAATAATATATATTTCTTGTAATATCTATGTCACAATTCAAGAACAAGAATAATTGTACGCTCGTAGATGATCTAGCTAATTACTCTTGATATAGGGCATTAGTCTTGGAGAAGCTCGCCATTCCTCCTACCAGCTTGTGTGAGGTCATACCGTCGCGGTTTTCTTTTGGGCTTCAAAGGCTATGTTCTTTTGTATATTTCATAATAGTTTAGGTGTAGGGAAAAGTGTTTTCCTGTCAGATTTTCCTGATAAAGTAATGCACGAAAAGTACGCAGAGATTCGTGGTTGATGTCTATTAAAGATTTTAATTATTTTCAATCTCTCTCTATCTCTCTGTCTATCTCCGTATATATATATATATATATATATATATATATATATAACAAAAAGTTATTTGATTATACTAAACAACTGAGCACAGTAAAAATAAAAACGATCAAATATGTGTGTGAATATAAGGGGAGAAGTGTAGACTTGACTTTGGTAGGTTCTAACCTTAGTTCGCGAATGGGGGCTAGTCTAGCCATATTAAAGGGTTGTGATTCAACGAAATTGCATATGACTACTATTAAAAGCTGTCTTTCAATATAGGACATATCCGTATAGAGTTCATTCTTGTTTGTGGACCTAACACAAAACTCTTTCTTTCTGAATAAACTACTAAATCGAGCACTGTAAAAGAAACTGACGAATGTTTATATAAATATACATTTGATGAGGTCGTTTACGGGAACGGATCTTATGAACAAGAAAGGAGAACTGCCGATTATGAACTTGATTATTGTAAGGTCAGACTCTGGATCGCGAGGTAATGCTAATAAAGCACCAACTATTGTGATACAGCGAAACAGTCTGTCTGTAGATGACTACTATTAGCAGTCCCTTTCTTGTGTAGGGCAATATTTTAGTGATTTCATCCGCTGATTGCTTAGCGTGACACAACGCCCTCTGTGTTCATCTGACAAGCAAATCAAGCAGTATAACAAATCGGTGTCAAATGTTTATATAAATAGCAATTTGGAGAAGTCGTTTGCGGACACCTATCCCATTAGCTACATTACACACAGGAAGTTTGTAGGTTCGATATATGTTTTGGGATGGGGTGTAGACTAGTTGCAATGAAGTACTCTGATACAGCGAAACAGTATGTCTTTGTATGACTACCATATATATATATATATATATATATATATATATATATATATATATATATATATATATACGAGCAAACAGTTAATAAAACATGTTAAACAACACTTTGAAGTGAGTTAAACACATATTTAATCTGAAAAGGAAACGCTATATATATATATATATATATATATATATATATATATTATATATGTATATGTGTGTGCGTGTATGTGTGTGTTTGTGTGTAAATAGATATATAAGATGGCATAAGAGAACAAGGAATAAAGATAAACTCTAAAACTAATGATTACATCTGTACAGTCCGCCAACATATTACGAAGGTTTTATAGAATTGCAAATTTAATATGTGACAACAGAACAGGAAAATAAATTATTTTTTGCAACTTTTCCATTTTACCGTTTAAAGAATCCGTCATAGCATGTCTCTACATTTATACATGTTTTTAAATTTTGTATTTTATTTACTCAACACATGAATATGTACACACCCATATACATGCATATATATATAGAGAGAGAGAAAGCAAGAGATAGATATATAGATATATTTATATATATACATGTGTGTATATGTATTGATATTAGTCATATATATATATATATATAATATATATATATATAAATGCGTGAGCGTGCGTTTATTATTTGTTTTTACATAAGCAGTAGTGTATTGCTACACAATCATGAGCATGTTGCATTGAGATAGTTTTAAGTAACTAGAGACCTCATCATACTGTCAAGTTTTGCCAGTACATACCATCTGGATGAATATAAAGGCAAGTTTCTGCATAAAAAAACACACTTAGCGCCAGTAACCACTAGCACCACATTACAGTCAGCAGATAATGCACGGCAGTAAGAGCATGATACTTTCATTTTGGTCACAATCGCCACTGCCCGCATTTTTCTTCAGTCGACAGGGTCTACCACTATCTATTACCACCATATCTTTGCATTAGTATTTTTACTTGTTTCTGTGTCGTTAGTATTTATTGAACTTAGATGTTATGATGTATAAGATAATTATCGATAGTGTTCATTTTCAAGGAGAGGGCTTCACGGTAGCTGTTCAAACACAAATCTCAGTTTTATAACAATGTCGTTTATATCTAAACTTGTTACAGAGGATTTTTCTAATTTCTTTGTAATCTTTTTCACGCTAAGAATAGCATTTGCATTCAGACCCACGATATAGACATTAACCTAACAATCCTCTAAATCAAATCTAGTTTCTTTCAATAAAAAATTAAACCATAATCCAGCAACTGGCATAACATATTGTAAGAAAACTATCAAATCAAGGAAATTAAAAGAAAAAATAACTCATAGTTTAACCGTCCTTAAAAGAATAATGCTAAAATTAACATCCATCTTTTTTTATTACAAAATTCATTTAGTAGCCTCCTTAATATAACTATATACTAAATTAAAACTCATCGGAACTTTCTCTCTCTACTATACTATGATTAGAGAAGACTATTAATTATTCAAATAATAATAAAATTAATTACGCAAATTGTGACAATTCTACTAGATCGTACTTCTTCTAACTGCAATTCCCAAGTCCCTCGCCGATAGTTACTCATTGCATACACATGTATGTGATTTACGCATGTACTGTGACAGAGCTACAGTCTGCACGTCTAAATGAAAATATAACTTATAATTTACTCTCTCTTTTATTTCATATCAACTTTATATATTATAACAAAACATATTGAACTTATTAACATGAGATTTTTTCTCCAGAATCCATCCAACATCATACACCACCACTTGATCTCACATGTCTGTTTACCATCATAAACACCATCGAATCTGCTTCTCTTAACGAAAATAATGTTTCAACACCTATGGATTACACTAAAACTCTAAAACCTCACAAATGTATACGACTGTTACCTTTTTTTTTCAATTAAGACACGCATCTCATCTCATCTAAGAGAAGCAACGATAATAATCCACCATCTTCGAATAAGCTGGTTAGGAATCTTTAATCTCATAACATACCTTTCGACTCGAAACGATCTATGTTATCTACATGTAAACCTTGCTCCCCTGGCTCTAAATGCTGCAGACTCCCTGTTTTAAAGGCAGCTTTTATTATATCCTTTTTGAAAAATTAAAATATTAATTCAGATAATTCCAAGAATAAGTATTTTTCATTGCAAACATGAGAGAAAATTTAAGTGCACTCACCTCTTACCGTCCACATTCATGTCAGTACCGTGTTCCTCTTCATTTATACATCGTTTGTCATTCTTCCATTAATCCCTGATATTTACCATTCATCCCCGTACGTATATATGTATCTAAAAATTTTTAAAGTATGCTTCCAATTTAGGGGTTGTAGTTACATCACTTCCATCTTAAAATTTTGTGCAGTGTTACAAAAGTTTTTGTTTTTTTCTAAAAGATCATACATACGCTTTATATATTCTCGTCTCCGTTTTAGTGGGTGTTTATTTAAAAATGTCCTTTAAATTATTCCCAGCAAGTATTGTTATGTTTTTCATTATCTCTATTAGAATCTTACTGTTTTATAATTTTATATCACTTATATTTACCGATTTTACATCTACATTTTGTCCTTAATTACTGTTTATTTTGTGTATATGTTTTATTTATATATTATTAATAATATTAATTTTTGCCTCTTTTGATTTTTTGGGATTTTTTCAAGTCCAAATGTCATTATATACTTATTAATGTATACTATATGCATATATGATTATATATATATATATATGTATATTTATATATACATATATATATATATACACGTTTATTGTGTATGATTTAAAGTATTTGTATATTATATAGGCTGTATGTGTATAAGAATATCGCCAGTATACATATAACGGACCTTCATTGTGATCTGTTAGTGTCTAGCGTTCTCTATTGTGTGCTTACATATATTAACAGTTTATCGACGGGGTTTTAACAAGAGACGAACATTGATGTCGATGCGAACATCACCAAAGAACACATAACCTCACATTTTCTTTTCATATGCTCTGAAA
This sequence comes from Euprymna scolopes, assembly GCF_053919585.1. Taxonomy (NCBI): domain Eukaryota; kingdom Metazoa; phylum Mollusca; class Cephalopoda; order Sepiida; family Sepiolidae; genus Euprymna; species Euprymna scolopes. The sequence continues at coordinate 105,058,105 of NC_136495.1, forward strand.
TCAAAATTGCTTTTCTCCGAGAAATGGAAACGGTATCATATATATATATATATATATATTTCACATAGTCTTGTGTAGTAACTTTTTTAGAGTTAGCACGCTTTCTATACGACTACAAATAGTTAAGTCGCTTACCATCTGATTTCACGGGCGTCACTGTCTAAAAATCAGTGTACGCTCGCTAACGCATTGCGTACTAAAATAATCTCTTTTATGGCGGAATCGTCGTGTCTCCAAAACAAATCGTTACCATTATAACGTCACTACACAAAGCCTTAGGATCATTGTCAGGTATTTTTTTTACGTATCTTTGTTTATATTGTCGTTAGTTTTAATTCCATCTTTACAGTAAACATCAAGTCCATATTCCTTGAATGTAAATATATATTCATTCTAAATATTTCTATCATTCACAAAGAGCAATAAGGGTAGGGTTTAAATTAGTTTGTCACGGACTACGTAATTGACTAAATCAAAAGGTAGATTCCATGAACAAAGATTCTTTCTGAGAAGTACACGCCCATGGAACTCTCTTCCGTCTTTCTGTTTCCCAGCTTACTACAACTTGGATGTCTTCAAGTCCAACATATACAAATTCCTGATAAACCGCCCCCTTCAGTAAGACACTTTATCAAATCTCCATTACTAACGATCACCGCGATAGTATCCCATTGATTACTGTACACGCAATAATCCTTATCCACGAGTGGCTTCCGGCCCTTGTGGTGACTTGTATGTAAAAAAAAATTGATAGAAAAATAGGTAGGAAACTAACGATGAGAGTCAGTCGAATGCTGCGTCAGTTAAGACCTGAACTATGAGGTGAATAGTTGGATTTTGAATGTGGTTGGAGGCAGTTCGTTGCTCGAAGATTCCAATGGCGATCGCGAAGGTTTACTTTGAAGCGTGGACGAAGTGGACAGTTGGAGTTTGCACGCCACTGAAAACAGATTATGTTTTGAACTAGATCGAGAGCCTCTGAACAAAGTATATTACTTAATTAATCGACGAAGTTTCCGGCGATGTGTATGGGAAGTATTGGCGTCGATGTTTTTTTTTATGTGTTTATACACTTATGAACCCGTGTAAGTCCTCATTGACCGTGGCCGGTGAACAAGATGTATACGGTCATAAGAATATAAAATGAACGAAACATCCACGATTGCACAACGCTTGCCTGTATGATCCACGTGGTTTTACATTATTTTACTTAGCAAAAACACAAAACAAAATATTATTGATGCAGTCTATCGCGGATGCAGATGATTATTCTTATTAAGGTGCAGGAAATATTATTAGAGCGTGTTACTATATCACGATGGTGGAACTTTTTATTTTGCGTATTCTAATCTCTGCCTCTCCTAGTATATATGAAAAAGGAAACTTGGTATGTGTGTGTGTGTGTGTGTTTGTGTGTCTGCGTGTTTGTGTTCCTGTGTGTTTGTGAGCTCGTTCTTTATGGATTTGAGCACGACTACTTCATTTTTATAAAATTTCACACGTGGGCAATTTATGTGCATGGCAGTGTTCTTAGATAGTTTTGCATTGCAGTGTCTTCGATAAGTTTCGATAATCGATAATCGAAATAATCCGATGAAAGCAGAAACATGTGGTTTTGAAAAAAGTTAACACCTTACACAGCCTAAACTTCAAAGTGCATTTGAGAAGTTTTATTATTACACAAGTCGAAAGGGCCAACATATAAAATGAACAGTAGGTTCTTTAATATAACTGAGGCGCGTTCGTAATAAATATTTCTGTTTAAAGCACTATTTTACTATGATACTTGTCTTTTTCATTTTAACCTTAAATTCAAGGCATTATCACCTCACAACTAGTAATGCTTACTGGCTTGTGTATATACTACTCGTCTCTCTCTCTCTCTCTCCCTCTCTCTCTCTCTCTCTCTCTCTCTCTCTCTGCTTGTCGGGTTTGTCGGAGTTTTTTTTTACGTCGATGGGGTACAACTGCTTGCAGTTCGTCGGAACATTTACCATTAAAATACTTTTAGAACAGGCAGAGAGATACAAGATTTCGTATTGATTTCCATTTAGGATCCGAGTCGTGCTGTGAACCTGCAGAAAGCTTCACATGATTTCCCAACAATATATTTCACTGTGGATAATTTACTGTTTATTTTTATATGATTATCCATAAATAATGGTTCACTATGAAGTTTTAAATGAAAAAAGACAATTATTATGGTTCAGTTGTGCTCTGAATAGAAGTAATATTTATTTTGAATGCGCCTCTGCCTTATCAAATATTCAACTGTCATTTTATGAAATTATTTTTACAATATCACTTGAATTAAAGATAAACGTAAAATAGACAAGTAAGCTGTTCTTTATCTGTCTGTCGATCTATCTATCCATCTATCTATCTATATTTGTATCTATTGATATAGCTATCTATCTTTCTCGAGCTCTCTATCTACTGATTTATATAAATGGCGAAGTAAACAAGAGATGATACGTGAAGCTATGTTTTGGTAATATTGTCAAAACATAATGAGGTGTAAACTGAATAAGTTGCACCAGAAGAGAGCTGACCAGCTCATTGGAAGTACGTGTCTGTTTGTCACGTGTTCTTGTAAGCTGGGGGAAATATGTTGAGTGGGATTGAGAACGTCAACATAAGAAGATAGTCTTAAAGGTGTCTCTTCCTCTGGGGCGTGTAAAAACTAACGACCCAAGGAAAAGATCGTCGATCACTCCTCTGCTTATGTTGACTTCCTGGGCGAAATAAAAATGTAAAAATACACAACGTCTTAGTCTCCCATTGAAACGTCTATGTTTACAAAAAATCCTTGTTCCCAAGGTTCGCTGAATATCCTCCAGAGAAACGACCGCAGTAAACCAGGTACGTCATCAAATGTATTTTTATGTAATTGCATCTGGCACACACGTACACATACCAACACTTAGATGAAATTACCACGGACAGTGAAATAGACAGTTACGCATATATACACATAGATAAGTGCATATGGGTCAGACAGTGAGGAAGCCAACTATAAACATTAGTTACACGTCACACACAATCACACGACTTTATATGGACACCGCCCCTCTATGTAACATATGTCTGTTTAGGGATTGCATAACATGCGTCGGTTTACTACCAGCATGCACCACAAGTATCGACGTTCAAATGGGCTCTAAAAACATTTATTTGGAACGCGCCCCTGCCGTAGAAAAGAATCCTTAGTTGATTTTATAGACGATCCTTTTTTTGCTTTTACGTTCGGAAAACTTCTCAAATTAACTTTTGGAGTCAGGTTGTATAAAAGCGTTAACTTTGGTCAGAATCGGAAGTTTTTTAATCATAATTTTCAGTTATCAGTTTTCGATACTTCTCAGAGGTATTTTAATCCAAAACTTACGTGAGAACAATCCTAAATATATCAGTTACGTTCATTTGAAATTTAAAAATATAATTCTCATAATCGTGTTTGAGTTCAAAGGGAACGAACACACACACGCACACAGTAACAAGGTTTCTTTTTACATAATAGTAAAACTTTAAAACGTTTGTAGTTTCTAAGAGGTGGAAAAGAATAAAGCACCTTTGACTAAACAGCTCAGTATCTCTATATTAATAAAATGGAACGATGCACGACGTAATGTATGAGGGCTTACACAGAAATGAAAGTAAAAATTCCCAGACAACGCCGGGTATATACCGCTATATTATAAAAATACCGTAATCTTTTCTCTTTGCTTATTTGTTCACAATGGCATTCATGGCTTATTTATGCATAATTTCTACTTTGATATTATACATTACGGCATAGAGCAAGGCGTCTTGTTGGAGAGCAAATATATATATATATATATATATATATATATATATATATATATATATATATATATATATATATATATATATATACTAGCATGGGTGCCCGGCGTTGCTCGGGTATTTGGAGGTGTATGTTGAGCAAAAAAAAAAAAGCGGTCACTTCTTTTAACTTTGACCCCTTTTTCGACCCCTTAAATTTTTTTGTTTTGTGCTCAAACCAAGTTATTAAGTTGGATCTATCTATACTCCTATAAATCCGTTTTCATTTTGTGTGTATTTATATTCTTATTAAAAAAAACCTCTTTTCTATTATTTATAAAGAAAACACAATTGTCTTATATATGGGTTGTGCATATTCTTTTAAAAATTCATTTTAATTATTTCCCTATCAGATTTTTCGGTTTTCTTATGGGATGATCATCTTTAGTAAACTATTACGTGTAATGATATTCATGCAGATATTCTATATGATGTATACTTGCATAATGTTTGCGTAAAAAAGTTTACGGTAGACACAAAGTTGTTTCCATATATGTTTTTATGTATACGCTGTTGCTTAATCTATCTATCTATCTATCTATCTATCTATCTATAAAAGTGAACTTGTCTGTGCCCGTGTGTCTGTCTGTGTGCTTGTCTTTGTATGCGTGTGTGTGTACATTTCCCTACGCAATAACTCTGTAAATTTTTAGAATACATATTCGAAATTTATTATACAGGGTACTGAGATTTACGAATTTCTACGTGATCGATTTTCGGCCGGAAATTTGGCTGTTAAGGGGTCAAAGTTCAACGATTTGACCTTTGAAAACTCTACCGAACTCCTCCAACAATTTTGAGTCTAAACACTTGAAATTTTAGATATATGTTCTTTTTTACATGGATCTAACTGAATAAATTTATTTAAGCCCAAACGAGTAAACGTTTAGGGGTCATAATAGGGGTCAAATCTAAAAAAAAATTGACCGTTTTTTTTTTGTTTGTTGTTTTTTTGCTCATCATACACCTCCAAACACCGGAGTAACGCCGGGCACCCATGTTAGTATATGTAAAAAGTGAATGTGTATGTGTGTCTGCCTATATGTCTGTCTGTGTACATTTCCCTACACAATAACTCTGTCAAGTTTTAGTCTACAGACTCAAAATTTCATATACAGGATACTGAGATTTGGGAAAAATCTATATAATCTGTTTTCGGCCAGAAATTTGGCTGGTAAGGAGTCAAGGTTAAACGATTTGACCTTTGCTAACTCTACCAAACTCCTGCAATAATTTCGTGGTCTAAACACTTGAAATTTTAGATATAGGTTCCATGGACATGGATTTAATTTAATAACTTGATTTGAGCCCAAAATAGTAAATTTTAAGGAGACATAATGGGGGTCTAATTTAAAAAAAAAAATGACCGTTTTTTTTTTGTTTTGCTCGGCATACACGTCCAACCCAACACCAGGACAACCCCGAGCTTTATAACTTCGTTTTTCTTTTGTGGGTATTGATATTCATATAAAATACCCTCTGTTCTATTTATTTGAAAAGAAAATACAAATTTCTTATATATGGGTTGTGGAAATGCATTCACTAGCAAAAGATCTAGCTAATTTGCATGTTCTTTTAAACATTCATTTTAATTAATTCCCTATAAGCTTTTTTTTCCGTTTTCATATATGATGATCATCTTTAGTTAGCTACTAGCATTTCAGCCTGGCGTTGTCTGGGTGTTTGGAGGTTTACGTTGAGCAAAAACAAAAACGGTAGAATGTTTATTTACTTTGACCCCCATTATGACCCCTTAACGTTTATTGTTTTCAGTTCAAATCAAGTTATTAAGTTAGATCCATGTCCAAAAAGAACATATATCTAAAATCTCAAGTGTTTAGACCAAAAATTGTCGGAGGACACACAGACACACACAGGCACACAGAAACACAGAGACGTTCACTTTTATAGATTTCGTTATGAGGTGTATGTTGAGCCAACATATATATATATATATATGTGTGTGTGTGTGTGTGTGTGTGTGTGTGTGTGTGTGTGTGTGTGGCTGTGGCTGTGTGTGTGTGCGCACGCACGTGTTTGTACGTGTGTGGCTGTAAGGAAGAGGGTAGTTCCAATAATAAAAAATGTATAAAAATTCACTTTGAAGATAAATGCATTTAAAATTGAATCTTGTACGTTTGTTTTTAAGCCTATAGTAAAAACATTTTGTTTAACAATTTTCATGTCTTGGATGAAATGCTTTTTTAACTTATATATATATATATATATATATATATATATATATATATATATATATATATATATATATACGGGGCACGAGGTTCGTTCAAAAAGTAAGCTCACTTTATAACTCAAAAAATTAAACCTTAATAAACTTCGAAGGCAACTGATATTTTGTGCTCCAGAATATAGTTGCCAACTTCGTGACCAGCATTGTCTATGGAATATTGCTAGCGATGAACGATGCTTCGATCGTGAATGTCCGGAAGGAGATTCGTCGCCCACATCTCTTTCGTCACTCTCTTAACTGAGCATGCGTTTACTGCGTCGACTTCGTAAGCGTTCAACAGGCGCCGCTGTATATTTATCGGTTCCTTTTTTCGGAAGCCTGTCCACGACAAGGGTCCTTCTCTGAGAGTCACACACAGTCAATATATACGAGGAAATGATGACTTTTCAGGTAGATTTAATTATTGTAACAGTGTAATTTGCAAACCATTATTTTTTTTTTTGGAACATATGTTCTTCTTGTTCTTCTAATTATTAGTAGTATTATGGTTTACAAGGAGCTTTTACACAAGTCATCAAAGATCTCATTGAATACAGCCTGTAGGGTTCCCTGGAAGCTGAGTGAAGACAGGTATCCCAAGATTTTCCAGTGCTATCTTCCTTTTTCGATTACATTTGCAAATATATTTGCATTATCGCAACAGCTGCATTCAATTGATTTCTCGTTGGCAGTGACCATTGGTCTTTACTGGTATTTGAGTAGCAATAAGCCTCTTCAAGGTCCCGGTTCTCTTCGCACTTATACAGTGGAGGTCTGCTCAGTGTTTACTCCTCCGCCCTTGACTAATTGGTTATTCGGTCTCACCATTTGGGGGCCAGTGATGTGGAATGGGGATAGGGTGGGGTTATAGAAATTATCTGCATGCAGTTTCAATATTCTTGGTTCTTGCTTGATGTTTTGTCTCCCCATCAGTTTTCTGGTCTGCGCATGGGGTTCATGTGTATTAGTCGCCACATTTAAGGGGGTTCCTTAATATTTCAGCTGTATTCATTACTGGTGTTCGTTGTATTATTATTATTATTATTATTATTATTATTATTATTAGTATTAGCATTTCAACCCGCCGTTGTCCGGGTGTTTGGATGTGGCGGTTGAGCAAAAACAAAACAAAAAAAAAAGTGGTAGTGTGAAGACAGGCTCGAACGCGTACCGCGAAGAAAGAAAAGAACGGGGGGGGCATGACGTTTTTGCTGTTGCAGCCACACCGGAGGTGACTTATGCTTAACTTAAGGCTAGACAATCGAAAGGAGATGATGACTTTCAAAAATATCGGCGAAACAAGCGACCCCCTTGTAGAAATGTGCCCAGTTTAATGTGAAGATACTAATGCTTTTTAGCCAATTTTTCGATATGTGTCGTCTGAAAGATCGAACTTAAAAACGATACTGATCTTGTAAAAATCCGTCGCATCTGTCGAAAGATTTAGACAGACATGCAAACATACATACACACATTTATACGTTGGTAAGTAAACATTTTCGACCCAACCCGATAAAAAAATCTTGCCTTATCTCTGAATACCCTTTATGTAAAATTTCAAATGTTTAGACCAGGAATTGCCTAAGTAATTTGGTAGAGACCGCAGAAGTCAAATTCGTTTTAACGTTAACCCCTATTCTGACCCCTTAACATTAACTGTTTTGGGCTCAACAGAAGTTATTGAGTTAGATCTATGTCCAAGGAACATATATCTAAAATATCAAGAGTTTAGACCCAAAATTGGCGGGGGAGTTAGGTAGAGTTCGCAAAGGTCAGATGGTTGAACTTTTACCCTTTAACAGCCATCTTTCTGGCCGAAAACGGATTACAAAAAATGTTTCCAAATCTCAGTACCCTGTATATAAAATTTGGAGTATGTAGACTTAAAACTGAAAGAGGTATTGCGTCGGGGAATGTACAGAGACACACACATAGACACACATACACACAGACACGTTCGTTTTTATAGATATATAGATTATATTAACTCGTTAGGCTTTCGAACATAAGCACACAACGCTAAACCAGATTAAATGCAAGAACATAAGAACAAATCTGTTACTAGCGCACGCGGGACACAAACAAATATAATATAGCAAAGTAGCCTATCCAAAATCCACAGAAAAGAAATATGCTCATAAAATACAACTTCCTCTTTGGCTTAATCTCATTTCTTTATCAGTAGAAATCCATGCATTCCATTAGAAATGATTTAGCTCGACGCACTAATATGCAACTGCGAATAACTGGGATATTTGGACACTAATCTCTGATTAAATGGATTTACTGCGAATTCTCCAACTGATCCTCCCGAGACAGAAAGACATAATCTAATTTTGATGCCTGTTTTCTCTCCGAAATGGCGATAAATTACATCAGCACAAATGCTAATCAGCACCTTATTTGTTAAAGAAAAGAATATTTAGAGAAGAGGCAAGAGAACGATATATTTGCGTTTCTGTTTTCCCATCATTAATCATGAGAAAGATGTCGTCTGTTTTCGACCACTTTCGATGACAGAGAAATATTAGACGACTTGTTGAAAATAATTATTTTTTATGATTAATGAGAAATAAAAAAAAGAAGAAGAAAATACCACTGTTTCTCTGAGAGACATTGCCTGCTTTTCTTTTTTTTGTATCAATGTACAGAGACACACACATAGACACACATACACACAGACACGTTCGTTTTTATAGATATATAGATTATATTAACTCGTTAGGCTTTCGAACATAAGCACACAACGCTAAACCAGATTAAATTATTGTATCAATTATTACCGATGGTTTTATCAACATTTATTGAGTTATTTATTCCATGCGATGCCTTTTTTATACTCGAAGAAGAGTAAAGAACGATTTAAGGCGAGAAAAATCTAGAAGATGGTTGGAAAGATAAACAGAAGTAAACAAAAAAGTAATCTGAGATAGAAAAAAAATGAAATAAAACAAAGAAGCAGGAAATATAGAGGGGGACTAGAGAATATGGCATGTGATAAATATGGCGGAATAGAGAGAAAGAGAAGGTAAACGTTATAGTGGAAGGTGATAGAGAGAAAAAGAGATGAAAACGATAGGGTAGACTTTTTTAATTTGTCATTATATTTAGTTACCTTTCTGTGTTTATGCAAAATTGAAAAAAAGACAAGAATACTAGTCTCTCACTCCTGAACATGGTTAAAAAGAGAGTCGCCAACCTTATAGGTCCTGAATTGTCATCTAGGCTTAAACCATTCTTCCATAGACGAAATATTGCATCTCTCTGTCTGTTCTACAAGTATTTTAATGTTGAATGCTTCACCAAACAACAAGAACTTGTACCTCATCGTCGTAAATATCCCCGAAAACCCCGAGAAGCAGTTAAATTCCATCCTTACATAGTAGACATTACTAGATGAAAGAAAGCCTACTGATGTAATAGTTTCTTCACAGAAAAGTACTGACATGCAGAAGTTCAAGTGTAATGTGAACAGGCATCTTGCTGCACATCTCCCTACAGAGTATTCCTGCAACGTATGTCCCCGATAATAACTCCCTACATCAAAGTGCCATTGCACCTTGTTTGGAAAGAAAATGGAATAAATAGGATACAATTATCCGATATTGTATAGTAAAATTCAATAGACTTTGGGCAGTTATTTGTTAACTCTGACACTTAACACGAAATACAAGTTAATTATTCTTAATTGATGTCGAGGAAATTCGATTGTACAAAAGACTACATATCTTTGCGATTTATAAAACTTGTATTCAAAATAGTGGGGTTGGGTTTTAATCGCTGTTTAGTAGAGATTCAAAAATATAGTTATAGAAAATATGAAATTTGCAAATATAACATACAAATTAAACTATGGATCATGGCGTTCGCTTTGTCTTGAGAGATATCACTACCCACTCTATGAGTGCCTGCGTACATAATTGTGAAAGAAGGGTTGCGAAAAACGTATCCATTTCTAAGTAAGCATTACCTGATTCAAGTAGAAAGAAGTCAGGAGCAACTGAAAACAATACTGAAATAAACGGAGGGCACATACAGCACCTAGTATTCCTAAATAGTCACATGTGTTGTTATTGACCTGACTCATCTTTTCATACCTTTGTGACCTAACGGAAACCAGTGTGTCAGCTTATGCCGTATATTGATAAGGAAATGTATATATATATATATATATATATATATATATATATATATATATATATATATATATATATATATAAGAGCAAATGCGTAAATTATTGTTTGTTTTATTACGTAAGTAACAAACGAAATAATTGATAGGAATTAACAAATTAGATACCCTACTTAATTATCAGATGAATATAATTTTAAACACACACATACACACACACACACACACACACACATATATATATATATATATGTGTGTGTGTGTGTGCGTATGTGTATGCGTGTGTGTGTGAGTGGGTGTGCATTACTTGTATCGTTTAAACGAAGTACGACAAGGGCTCTTCCCAAGAGAATACAAATTGATGATCGGCAAGTGTAGTACTTGTTTAAGCTTAATCTTTATAATCACATTCCACTTATAGTTTCTAATCTTCTTAATATTTGATACACACACACACACACACACACACACACATATATATATATATATATATATATATATATATATATATATATATATATATATTTCTAAGATTTTTCTAAATTCGGAGGAGGGCATTTATGTTGTTTTTTAAGATATTGGAAGATTGATTGGATATTATGCATCGTCAATCGGTTGGATATTCTTGATAAACGAATATCATCCACTGATAAAAAAATGACCCAGTTTCTTTGGGATTGGGTTCCGGATCAGACTACAGCGAAATTTACATGAATGATCTAAAAATTATTCATCCTACATAAAGCTTCAACGCGAATTTCATTAACATATTCTAATGTAATCAAATACAACCTAATTTTAAATTAGAAGACAAGGCTAAAATAAATTTCTTACGTAGATATGTATACTAAATCAATGAAGTTAAGTGTTATATATATTTAGAAGTTTTTTTTTCATCTGCGTTACAGTGCTATTTCTATAATTGTTTCTACAATAAGTTTAAAAATAAGTGAATTTGCTGTCCGAATAAAATATCCACCAGGAATCGAATCCGATTCCTCGCTACTAGTAGTAACCACAGTAGGCAATTAACCTACCATAGAGAGTTGATAGGGCGAACCATCGATAGTCTCGTAGCTGGGCGTGAGTTTTCCAGAGTCATCAAACAGTGAGCCCTGCTACCTATCGACAACATTGGGGGGGGATGACGGTGTTGGTCTCATCTAACAGGTAACGCCGCAACCTGGAACCGCGAACGCGGGTGCCACAGTGCGAGGAAATGCGACTGTGGCAAGCTGCCGATCACCGCTACTGCAACAGGTATTAGCTCTAGGATTGGCACAATTATCCATCCTTTACAAAGAGAAATACGGCCCCGAGGATTAGGTTTCGTTCCAGTGTCATTTGGGTTTCGCCCGTTTTTAGATGCATCATCGGCATACAGCCAGTAAATGAAACCAAATACTGCAAGGTTCTCGTAAAGCGAAATTGAACGGAACGAAAAAACTAAAAAAGCACACCGATATAAAAGAACACAGAAAAACGTTAAAGTTGATTATGTCTTATTTTCGCACAATATGAGCATTCATGTTTTTTTTCCGTAAAAGTTCATAATTAACGCAATTAATGTAACTACCTAATTAGTATCGATTACAAACAAGCTGCTAATTAAAAATAAATATTTAATGATATTCTATACAAAGGTTTTTTTTCTTTTTATTGATTAACAATGAATCAAGCTTTTTTTTGATATCAAAGAAATATAAAAGAAAATGAATGAAACTATTTCTTGGAAAGTGATGAAAGTTTTTTGGGAAAAAACGTAAATAAAGGAAGTGAAAAGAAAGCACATATCTTTGTCTTTATTTTAGTACAAACATAAGAGTAAAAGAACCCCATTCCTAAGATGCGCTCAAGTAAACTAGGCGTTCTGTAATGAACGCACAAGTTTACGAATTAAACTCACCAACTGACGGACAAATAATTTTATAGAGATGAACAAAAACACCTTAAAGTAATTACATCAGAAATGTTACATTTTTTTATTATTTAAATTATTCGGAATTCTGTTCTACTCTGACGATTTATTTTTTTACATTGTTTTGACCAATGCAATTTAAAACCTTCTTTCAGATGGCCGTTCATCTTTCCTTTTTGTAGGTAACTCAATTTCGTCCATATAAACAGAGTAGATTTTTATTGTTCTGTATATTTTCACTTGAATTCGGCACCATACACTAATGTTGTTGAACAGCATCATGGCTACGTAAAACAGTAATCGTGATATCAGGGTTTTTTTTGTTTTTTTTTACATAGGCGTCACCACTTATCAAGGTCGATAGGCCACTCAAGGATAAGGGTTAAAGAGTGTAAAGCAGTCAAAAGGACAATATAGTAATCGATAGTAATGGAAGTTCGGTAAATTTGTTAACTTAAGTGGAACGGCTCATCAGAAAATTGTTCACGTTGGACTTGGAGACAACCATATTATAGACGGCTGGAAAGCAGGAAAACGGAAGACGACTCCACGGGCGAGAAGTTCTAAGAAATAAGCTTTGATCATGGAATCTATGTTAATGTTTAGGATCAGATAAAGAGTGTGGGGTAATTATTGATAGTGTTTTCAGATAGACGATTGTTTCTTGAGAAAGTTTGGCGAGGGGGATCATAGATTGAAGCTCAGTCGAACACATTCCATAAACATTACGATAAAGCAGAGACAAACTCGCAACATCTCTTCTGTGAGATAGAAGTTGCAGCGAAGAGAAAAAGACATCTCCCACCAGGCCAAGAAGTCTATTTTTAACCCTATCAAGGCAGGGCGAGTCTTTTCTAGCAGCTCCTGCCCATATGTGGCAATATTATTTTATCATTGGCCGTACCTGGCTATTATATAGATAGAGAATTGCATCAGCAGTGAGATATCTACTGGATCTATAGAATGATCTAACCATTTTTCCAGCGGCCTTGGCAACAGATTTGATGTACATATTCCATTTAAGATCAGGAGTAAAGCCAAGCCCAGAAGCCTGCCAAAATTTAGGCCTCCCTAAGACGAGAGCCATTCATTTTAATTGATGTCAGATGGGGATCAGAACGTTGATGATGTAAAGATAGAATCTTGGTTTTAGATGCATTAAAAGTAACCAGCCACTCCTTTCCTCATTGAACAACGGTATCAAGATCAGAGGAAAGAGAATCGGAGAGAACTTGGTCATTTACTGTCTTATATGTACTACTATAGATTGTAGTGGCGTCAGCAAAAATGTCTACGAATGATATAAGGATGTGAATTGGAAGATCATTAATGTAGATCAGGAAAAGAGTTGGGCCCAGGATGAACCCCTGAGGGACTCCAGCATTAATACTTTCAGCTTCTGATTTTTGCCCATCAACTACTACTCTTATGAACCTATCAGAGAAAAATTATTTAATAATTGAGAAGACATTTCCAGCTATACCAGAGCTGGAGATCTTCTGAAGTAAACCATGTATGCCATACCCTATCAAAGACCTTTGATATGTCAAGAGCAATTGCCTTAGAAAGGTTGCAAGATACTCCTTTCATTTCCTAAATATGACAGGTCTTGTTCTCATTCTCAGCCCCGGTCTCCGTAACTGTTATACGACATAATCATGTTAGCTTACCGGTTTTCGCCATACACCCGAAGTTGAATAATGACGAGCCAATTCAACATGAGTGACCAATTCAACATGAGTGACCATTTAGGAATGCGAGACGTCATATGTACTGTCCGGGGACGTCGAAATCTCGAGTTTCTTATCAGGGATGCGTACTAAGTACACTGAGAGAGGTGCACCTATAGTTTTGGAAAAAGTATGCGTATAAGACAGAGAAAAACTGTAATGTAAAACTGGTGTGTACTGTCTTGTCATAGACATTACATCAACAGATGAAAAAGTGTACCAAATACCGAATTGGTTTTGCATAGATTCTTCAATGATATAAGCAAATCATCAAACAAATTAGTTTTTGCACCGAACCTACTAAGTTGAAATCAACGTGAGTATAATCATGTATATATATATATATATATATATATATATATATATATATATATAGAGAGAGAGAGAGAGAGAGAGAGAGATAGATAGAAAGAAAGATAGATAGATAGATACATATATATAAAGATAGATAGATAAATACATATATGTAAAGATAGATAGACAGATAAATGCATATATATATATAAATATATATAGATAGATATAGATAAATACACATATATATATATATATAAAGATATATATAAGAAAATACATATATATGAATATATATAAGTTATATATAAATGTATATACAAGTTAGAAAAGCATTTCATTCAATCCAAGAACATTGTTAAACAAAATGTTTTTACTATAGGCTTTAAAAATAAAGTACATGATTTAATTTGAAATGTATTTATCTTCAAATTGCACTTTTATAAATTTTACAAAGTAAGGTATAAAAATGTAATACCTTACTTTTCTAACTTGTATGGTATCTTTTTAAGATTATATTATATTTAATTTATTGATTTGGATTAAAAATAATGAATGTTGTTTTGTATGTATTTATGAACACTCTCCTCTCTATTTCCGTTTGTATTTCCCCTCACACCACAACTCATCTTCGCAGCTCCCTCTTTGTATTATTATAGGTCTGACTATTATGTCTATTTCAGTTTGTACTTCTGCTCACACCACAACTCGTTTTTGCAACTCCCTCTTTGGCATAAATGTATGAATAATGACAATCCTGAATTTTGTAACAAAAACTTTAATATATATTTTTTTAGATTAAATTTTGTGAAACTTTTTTAGAATAGAAAATCTTTACAATATAATAAGGAACATATTTCATATAGGTTTCATTAAAAATAATCTATAGATAACGAGAAAAATAGAGATGAAAATTTCAAAAAGAACTGTATAACTGGTTACGCTCAATAGTAGTCCTCGCCAGCGAAAGTCTTTGTTATTGTTATTCTATTATCATTATTTAAAACATTTTGTGTCCTGCCCTTCCGCGCCAGGACTAATATATATATATATATATATATATATATATATATATATATATATATATATATATATATATATATACATATATATATATATACATATATATATGCATATATATATATATATATATATATATATATATATATATATATATATATGTATATATTTACTGGTAAAACCCCCAAAAACTACAACAAAGAATAACTTCATATGTTCATATTTGTGTTTTTTCGGATATAACGATTGTTTCGACATGAACCAGACAATTTTAAGTTTTATATTGTTTAAAAAATTGCATACTTACATGGCATCGGATATGTTTAAAAAAATACAAATTGTGTACGTATATTGACACATTTTCATCCCGTTAAAACTACGCTGGAGAGTGATAACCATTCCTCATGTTTTCAACATGTCACCCATCTATGTTGAGAAATTACGGCGGGAATAATTAAATCTGGACTATTGTAAAACCGGACAAAAATGCTGAATTAATGAAATGTATTTTTTTAAAACTTTTAATCTATTATTTTTAGTGTTTTATTTATTAATGAAATCAAATAATCTGGTTATAATTAAACGTTTACTTAAAATAAAAACTCTCACATGGAAAGTCTCGTATTTTGTGTATTACTCAGTTATTTTAATGTTAAACTAGGTAACACTGCAATGTTGTTTTTTGTACATTGAAACAAATGAAATACGATGATATCGTGTAAAAAATGAGATAATTATATGATCCTTATTTATAGTTTACGGTGGTTACGGGTAATAATTATTATTGGAACAATAATACTTCCTTTCAATAAAATAATAAACCAGCAATATTTCAGGGGGAATAACTCCGAATTACTTAATTTATCCAAATATAAGTCGTCGTATTAATTATTTAAAACCATAGAAGTATACTTAATGCATTAAAATTAGTCCCTAGTGTATTAACTTGCTGAAAATCTCGCCGGTATCTAAAAATTCATATTTAATCATTACTGAATTACATTAACTTACCATGCTACGTCAGTATTTATATAATAATTATATTTTCTTGATATTTGGTTATTACTCAAAATTTATTTCGATTGGGTTATTTTGATTATGATGGGATCAATCTTATCATATTGGTTACATTATGAATTAGTATTTTCATATCGTTTTCAATTATTTTCTATGGGACCTTTACTTGTGTAAAACCCAGTTAAATGTTGATAACTAATGAGTTTATAATCATCAATTATTTTATTTCATTATTTCTTTATTTATTTTTGTTCACCTAAAATGGATGGTATCACAACTAATCAATACCCCCTATTTAATCATAACTAATTTTAATTTTATAAATTTATTTAAGTATTGTTATACCGGGCTTCCTTGAACAGAGGATTTTACACCGATTAGCACTATAAATAGCGCAATTCACAGACCGGTGAGAGAGATGCGACTGCACTTTAACTGCTAGCCGAGTGCCTAGCATATATACATGTTTTCCTATCTTTGTATATTATTGTTAATACACTTTTTACTTAACCGAACCTGGACTTGATTGTTCTTATTTAACTGTTTTCCAGGACACAACAGATTCGCCGCAATGAATCGAAACGACCATCACTGCAGTGAATCACGAAAAGTGATCGAAATAAAGATTCGCAAAATCTTTACGGCAAAACACCTTTGTCATTTCAAGAGATATTTGGATACGCAAGGATAAACAGCGAATCAATTACTACAATAGTAATTTGGCGACAAGAAAAAACTTGCTACCAAAATCTACAGCGAAAAACGCGAATGTTGTCAATTATTTAAGTGGTTTAGAAAGGGAAAAAGGGTTCATTTTTTCTTCACCAGAAACCATTTTTCCTACGGTAAGATTTTTTTTCTGCAAAGTCAAATGTACAAAACCAACTAGCACATTCCGTGTAAGCCTATAATTATTTCGATAACATCTAGGATTTGAAAAAAAAAACATGCTTAACTTTGTCAAGAGAAAAAGAGACAGACAGTGAAAAATAATTATTCGCGAACGTCATTTGTGCTTATCAAACACGTAAAGGATCAAGTCATTTTTTGCTAAGGCAAAGAGGATAAAAATAAATTAATAGATTCCCATACAAATTCTGTCGGATATTTAAAGCGACGGATTTTATTTTTGCTACGTAAAAACGCGTGCAAATAAAAAAATTGTTAGGAAATGTTATTTCGCTGGATTGTTTCTAGTAAAACTATAAATATAGCGTTCAACAAATTACTTTCAAAAGGACTGCTAAACTTTTGTTCTTCAAAGAAAAGAACTGTGAAAGAAATTGTTTTAATAAGGAATATTGCTTTAATACAAGCGTAAATTGTAAACTGAATTCATATAATGGATGCGAAATTCAAAGATTCACTGTTGAAATCGTTCCAACTCCAGGCAGAGCAAATTCTCCCATTGCAAAACAGAAAATTCAACAACAAGTAGAAAGAAGAGAAATATTTAAACAAGCATTTGAAGGAAAAATGATTCAACAAAAGAAACGCTTCGAGGAAATATTGATGAAAACACACGAGGAACAAAGCAAAATTCTGGAGGCGACACAGTTAACTAAAGCGGACGATAACCATAACGCATTTTCACAAACAGCTGTGTGAGCCGCTATTGAAAATTTCACTTATAATCCAGAAGACGATGACACTTTCGCCCAGTGCTATAGACGATATGAGGATATTTTTTATATCAGATTGTAGTACCTGGTCAGATGCAAAAAAGTTAGGTTTTTGCTAAGGAAATCGGGAACAGCTGAGCATACAAAGTTCGTGAATTTTATTCTTCCAAAAAAAGATCTTAGTAATGCTACTTATAGAACTGTTTTTTGCAAAAACGTCTCTTTTCCATAGGCGATATAAATGTATGAATGTTACTAGAAGAGAGAAAGAAGACTACACTACTTATGCAAGTATAGTGAGCAAGCATTGCGACGATTTTAAACTGGATGAATTATCATAAGATAATTTTAAATGTTTAATATTTGTGCAAGGGATGGTCTTAAATAAAAACGTTGAAATCAGGCGTCGAATTTTAAATAAATTCGAAAACGAACCGATTTAAAACTACAAAACTTAGCGGAAGACTGTTAACGTTTTATTGCGTTGAAAAAAGAAAGTCGTGACATAGAGGAAAGCGGAGTGTCGCATATAAAAAAAGATCCATCAAACGAAAAATTCGACTTAAAAATAACCAGAGAAGAAACAGGGAAAAGATTCACCTGGACCATAGGTGTGGAAAAAAATTAATGCAATGAGTGTCCCTACAAATTCACACAATGAGACAACTGCCACCAGAATGGGCATAAAGCATCGAATTTTAGAAAAAAAATCTCGTAAAAAAAAAACATCCATTAAACTTATGTAAATTGAACCTGAGGAACAAATGTCCGGAAATATGTACTAATCAAAATGTTTAAAAAGAATGTAAGACTTCAGCTTGATATTGGCCTGACATTTCCACTATGATTAAATCACATAAAACGGCTAAAACCGTCAGTCGCGAAATAAATACCTTCTAAGGATAATTATTGACGAATATTTTTTTCCAGAACAGGGCCGAAAATGCAAGAATTTTTGTCATTCAAAAATCAAACAACCTTTTCGGAACTGATCTGCTCGAAAAGGTTAGAGTATGGGATTTGCCTTTTAGCTGATTCTGCCAAAAGGTTGAGGATTCCAATGTGGAGGCAGAAAAACTTGAGAGAGAGTTAAAAGAGAATTTCCCAGACGTATTTTAAGGCGGTTTGGGAAGATGTACAAAACCGATAAAAAAAAGCGGTATAAATTTGCCGAAATAGTCTTCTACAAGATTCACAGAAATAATAAGACTTTCTGGGAGTCCGACATTGTTGAGAAACAAATAGGCAACATGATCTACATGATTAAGGGACCAGACATCGTGCACAAACGTCACACTAACCAAATTCGGAAAAGATACTCGAACAGTGAGGTGACCAGATATCACGAGGAGAACACAATGGACACACTGTTTGATACTTTTCAGGTGCCCATACCAGAGACAGCTCCGGAGAATAGAAGATCAAACAGAGAACGGAAATCAACAGAATTGATTAGGGTGAACCCCAAACAAAAACGTTATTAATCCCAGACGGGATATTTTTAAAGACCTTCCTTTATACGGGCCTTCCTTGAATAGAGGAATTTAGACCGATTAGCACTATAAATAGCGCTAGTAATTCCAACATCGGCGAGAGAGATGCGGCTGCACTTCAACTGCTAGCCGAGTGCCCAGCAGATATACACGCTTTCCTATCATTGTACATTATTGTTAATACACGTGTTCCTTAACCGAAACTCGGCTTGATTGTTCTTATGTTCACTGTTGTTCCACGACACAACAATTATTATATTATTTTTTATTTTTTACTTAATCTGTAAAATATGCTTGATTACAGAAATGTTAATCATGTTGCTAAATATATTAATCAATTCACATGGCTTAAATTCGTATTGATATATGTAATTCTCATCATTTAATTGATTTTAAATATACTAAATACTTGGAATAACATCTTATATATATGTATATATATATATATATATATATATATATATATATACTTCATTTATTCGCATAAATTTAATATATGAAAGTATAGATATATGCGTAAACTTTAAGTATTTACTTCAAAAGTGCTCAATACGTAGGTAGTACTAGTAAGTAATTTATAAAATATAAATGGCGATTAAGCTACACTGAATATTCTGCGTTTCATCCAACTATAGGATTCGTCAGGCTTATGCGCGAATTCTGTCGTTGCTTCCTACCAGCCAATGGGCATGCATTTTATCAAACAAAGGATCTGTTTTAGAACTAGGTTAGTGGGTTTAGGTGGTCGTTCTCCTTTTTTTATACATATAAATATACCTATGTGCACACAACAATGCACATACATATGCATATATACATACATATATATATATATATACATACATACACATATATGTATGTGATCGTTTATGTATATTCATGTTTATTTAATTTATTTATTTGTTTTTTTCCTATTGTTATTGTTAGTTTTAAAGCACCCGCCTGATAAACCCAACTAAACCAGACATAGGTAGAATAAGCAAAACTATACTTTCTAGAGTAAACAAACAAATCAAACAGGACCTAGAACTAAACCAGTGGGCAAATACTACCGAAACAATCACCTGGTTTAAAAATATAGAAAACAAAGATAAATGTACGTTCATACAGTTTGACATCATAGACTTTTATCCCTCGATATCCGAAGAACTTTTTAACATTGCCCTAGAATTTTCCGAGGTATACACTGATATATCCCTAGAAGAAATCAACATAATTAAAAAATGTAGAAAATCAGTTCTAATAAATAACAATAACCAATGGATAAAAAATAAAATGAAAAATTCATTCGATTTGGCGATGGGTGCCAGAGACTCTGCAGAGGCATCAGATCTTGTGGGATTATTCATTCTATATACCCTCACAAGCATATTCGATACTACGGATATCGGCCTATATAGAGATGACGGACTAGCTATAATAAAAAACTCCAACAAAGTCAAGGGAGAAAACTTTAAGAAAATCATACACAAAGAAATGAAAAAATTAGGCCTAAAAGCGGACATATCAGCTAACATAAAAATAACAAACTTCCTGGACATCACGTTAAACTTAGATAAAAACACATATGAACCATACTTAAAAGATAACGCAACTCCAATTTACGTAAACCCTAAGTCCAACCACCAACCATCAATTATAAAACATATTCCTAACTCGATCGTAAGTAGACTCAGTAATAACTCAAGCGACGAAAATGCATTTAACAGGTCATCCAATATTTACGAAACAGCCCTAAAAAATAGTGGATACAAAAATATCGATATCAAATATAAGCAAAAAAACACCAACAACTATAATAAAATTAAAAACAGAAGGAAAAGAACTATAATTTGGTATACGGACCCATACAATCAAATGTTAAAAACAAAACTTGGCAAGAAATTTCTAGATCTTATTGAAAAACACTTTCTCGCAACCAACCCCTTACACAAAATCTTCAATAAAAATACCTTGAAGTTATCTTACAGTTGTTGCGAAAATTTAGAGATGATAATTAAGGAACATCATAACAAAATACTAAATGAAACAATGTAAACAACAACAAAATAAACAATAAAAAAGTAGACACCATGACAGAAATAAAACCAACACTAGCAGAAATAATAATAATAATAATAATAATAATAATAATAATAATAATAATAATAATAACAATAATAATAATAATAACAAACCAACCCCGGACAAGAATAACAATACCACCAATACAAATACTAATAACGAACAAGATAAATGCAATTATAGTCACCGCACACTTTGCCCAGTCCAAAATAAATGTCTAACAAAAAGCGTAGTTTATCAAGCAACAATATTTTCGAAAGAAAACCCGAATAACAAGAAATATTACCTAGGCATGACTTCCTTAGATTTCAAAACCACAAAAGCACATTCAAAAATAAAAGAAAAACACCGTATAAAAACAACACTAGCGAATAAATACTGGGAACTCAAAGAAAGCGGACATTCGCCGGTAGTCGAATGGAAAATAATGAGACAAGCTACCACATGCAGACATTTAGACGACCCATGTAAATTATTCCTCCATGAAAAATTTTCTATCCTGTACTTTAAAGAACCTCAAAATCTATTAAACTGTAGGCGGGAAATAGCAAACAACTGTGCTCACAAAATAAAACTTACTCTAGGATAGCGATACAAAATAGCTTTAAAACTAAAAATAACAATAGGAAAAAAAACAAATAAATAAATTAAATAAACATGAATATACATAAACGATCACATACATATATGTATATGTATGTATATATATATATGTATGTATATATGCATATGTATGTGTATTGTTGTGTGCACATAGGTATATTTATATGTATAAAAAAAAGGAGAACGACCACCTAAACCCACTAACCTAGTTCTAAAACAGAGCCTTTGTTTGATAAAATTCATGCCCATTGGCTGGTAGGAAGGGGCGCGGTGGATACTAGAAAGCTGATTGGCCGACTAGAAATCCTCAACATATATAAAAACAAGAAGCAACGACAGAATTCGCGCATAAGCCTGACGAATCCTATAGTTGGATGAAACGCAGAATATTCAGTGTAGCTTAATCGCCATATATATTTTATAAATTACTATATATATATATATATATATATATATATATATATATATATATATATATATATATAGACTAGTAAGCCAATGGGTATTGCCTGCTCATAAATACGCTTAAAGATTTTTATTTAATCTTTGAAGATTTCGTAATTATATTTATAAAATATTCTTTATCGATTATTATATATTTGAGATTTATAAAATAAATAATATATAGTATGTGTGTCAAGCGCTTAAACTGAAACCAAAACTTTGACGCTCCAGTGTTATTCGTTTATATTCTAGTAGAGACAAATCTATATATATATAAAAGGTGAACGTGTCTGTGTGTGTCTAGGTGTGTACATTTTCCTACGCAATAACATTGTCAATTTCCAGTCTACAGACTCTAAATTTGATATACAGGGTACTGATATGTGGGAAACTGTTTCTGATAGATTTTCGGCTAGAAATTTGGCTGTTAAGCGGTCAAAGTTCGACGAGATTACTTTTGAGAACTCTACCAAACTCCTTCGACAATGCGTGTAAATATATATATATATATATATATATATATATATATATATATATATATATAAACTAACAGAAAAACACCTAACCTTGATTTAAGACAGGTCAAGAAACTAGATATCCAGGCTAAATAGAGCACACACAAAGGAGCAGGTCAACCAGAGGTCAAATAGGCATTTGTCCAATAAGTGCATGTTCATTGGCTGATAGAAGGGCGCAGTAGATACTAGAAAGCTGATTGGCTTACTAAAATCTCAATAGAAGGTGCGTATATTAAAACAACAGACGATCACAAAATTCGCGCATAAGCCTGAAGAGTCCTACAGTGGATGAAACGCGGAATATTCCGTGTTGCTTAATTTCCATATATATTTTATAACTTACTATATATATATATATATATATATATTTATTTATTTATTTATAAGTGGTGAGAGATGTATAATTGTAAAATTACCAATGAAGTTTACATAGGAGGAAACATATTATGGTCATATTTATAAGTAGGATCCTTTCGGAAATTATATCCGTTTATTGACTCGATATTTACAAATCCAACCATCGTGACATAAGTAATATATTTCTGGATACTCGTCAGCATTTCTATTTTTGCTTAAAGTAATTAACGAATATGCCAACTATATGCTTTTTTTTAAAAATCAATCCTTATAGTCAATGCAGCGTTACATAATAAAAATGAAATGTCATTTCTTGACGTCTTTATTGATACGTCAAATAATACGTTGAACACCTTTTATATATAAAAACAACGAGCATAAATTCTTTCCTCCTGAATTTTAAGAATGAGTGTCAACATAGGTACAAAATAGCCATAATTAAAAGTGTATTGAATCGCGCTAAAATGATATCATCCACAAAAACATTACTCATTGAAATTTAAAAAAAAACTTTCATCAAATACTCGTTACAAGTCACTTTCCAGATCACATTGTTGATGTACAAAAAAAAAAAAAAAAAAAAAAAACGAATGCGACAATCCTCGAAAACCCTACTACTACTACTACTACTACTACTACTACTAATAATAATAATAATAATAATAATAATAATAACAACAACAACAACAACAATAATAATAATAATAATAATAATAATAATAATATTAATAATAATAATAACAACAACAATAACAATAATAATCATAATAATAATAACAATAACAACAACAACAATAATAATAATAATAATAACAACAATAACAATAACAATAATAATAATAATAATAATAACAACAATAACAATAACAATAATAATAATAATAATAACAATAACAACAACAATAATAATAATAACAACAATAACAATAACAATAATAATAATAATAATAATAATAATAATAATAATAATAATAATAATAATAATAATAATAATATACAGCGCCGTAATACAAAGTACAATAATTTATTTTATAAAATCAAATAACACCTAACTTCAGGATCAAAAAAAAAAATGCAATTAAGAATACCGGTCATAGATATTTGCCGCATATTGATAGCAACTCTAAAATAAAAGGTATTATCTATTAAAAGATGGAACCAACCAACGTAATGTATAAATTCAAATGTTTTCTAGCAGAATGTAACTCGGAAAATCAATATAAGAATTATACATATATTGGGCATACAATGACAACGTTTCCCCGGCGAATCACCATGCATTCAAACAATATTAACACTATATATCAACATTTAATTAAAAAAAAAGACAATAAAAGAACACAACTGTCCCCCTACCAAGTATCAGAAAAATCTTAAAACAAATATTATACAACGTGAAAATAATCTTTAAAAATTCTTGCAGCGGCATACATTAGAATTCATCACCCTACTATAAATAATATTGCATTCGAGATAAGCAGTAATGTATTAACATGTCTTGCGTATCGTGTAATGGAAAGGCTTTGTCAATAGTGCGAACGATCTTGCTGAGTTTAATACTCTAATATTTAATCGACTTCTCGTCAACTTAATATATTTTAACTTACCATCACCTAACGTATCTTTTAATTTTCATTTTCGCTCACTCTCACTTTTAATTCCTCAATACCTGAAAATGATTTGTGGACGAATCGAAAGCGCTCGTGACAGTAACAATTATGGAACCTTGGTTAATATTTTCGATTTTGATATAAAAGAAGCCAATTTAGCCAATCAGGGTGTATTTAATTTTGACGTAATGAAGATGATTTGGCTGAATAAAAATCCCAAATCAACACCGTAATTTCTCTCTAAGACAGTCCGTGAAACGTCTTTCCGCCAGTAGAGTCAAGTCAGTCGCAGATAAACCAGTGAAGAAAATGAAATTGATTTAGAGTTTTTATAATTTCGTTTATAATGGAATCAACCAGGAGGCATCCTTAGATTAACGTTGACACGAGAAGAGCATACGGTCTAAGGCGAGACAGTGGAAGAATAATCCAATTATAAAAGGCGAAGTGGCATGCCTAGATAGATTGATTTTGGGGGGTGCGCAATATGAACAAGAAGCAGGCTCTAATAAATAAACCACGGTCAAAGAGGATGCAATTTCTTACACAGGAATCATCACTTATCAAGGTCTACAAGCCACTCGAGGATAAGGGTATATGGGTATACATTAGTCAATGTAATAAACATAAGTAGTGAGAATTTTGCAAATTGGATTACGTAGGGTGTTCGTTTTTCAAGAACTTGTTTATGTCGGACTTGTGTAAATCAGATTGTAATCAGCTGGAAAGCAGGCCACTGGAAGGAAGTTCCACAGGAGTACAGTTCTGAGAAAGAAGCTTGGTTCATGGAATCTACATTTAAGTTTAGGCACAGACAAAGAGTTTAGGAAATTATTTATAGTGGTGTTGGCCAGATGAGTGTTTTTAGTGAAGGTTTGGCGAGGGCGACCATAGATTGAAGCTCAGATGAGCAATCGCTCTGAAAATAATGATAAACCAGAGACAGGTTCGTAACGTCTCTTAGGTGGGAAAGAGGTTGAAGGGAAGAGAAAAGGATACCCCCCGCTAAGCTTCGAAGTCTATTCTGAACTCTGTCAAGGCAGGAAAAGCTTCTTCTAGCAGCTCCTGTCGAGATGTGGCAACAGTACTCCATGGATGGCCGTACCTGGCTTTTATATAGCTAGAGAATGGCACAGGAGCATCAAGTGACATTAAAAGTATCCCATCATTTGTCCAGCGACTTTAGCAATGGATTTGATATACGTGTTCCATTTCAGATCAGTAGTAAATTGAATTGTTGCGACAATCAAAAATACATTGTGTATATTTATTTACTTTATACTAAAGTTACAAATTATCGGATGTATATATCAAGCGAAAGCATAAAACAAGAACCGATTCATTCGGTGTCGCATAAACGTGGGCAGATTTTTTTTTTGTTTTTTACAAAAGAGAATTAGAAAGAAAAGAAAGGCTGTCTAGGAAAATGACTGTAATTCTTCTAGTTTGCTTTCTTTAAATATGATATT
The DNA here is from genome assembly GCF_053919585.1 of Euprymna scolopes. Lineage (NCBI taxonomy): Eukaryota > Metazoa > Mollusca > Cephalopoda > Sepiida > Sepiolidae > Euprymna > Euprymna scolopes. The sequence goes on from NC_136495.1 coordinate 105,084,469, forward strand.
TGTAGATAGTTCTTATTGCACTTATTAGTAAAATTGCTGCGGTTTTGTTTGGAATAAACGATTTCAAAATGTACTTTCATTAGATCTCTGGTTTAATGGTGATAGTTTCGATTACATTAACCAACAGAATCAGCATGATGAATGGCTTAATAAATATATAAGTAAGTTCACAAATTAGGGTTTTAACTGAAGACATTTTGCACATTATTGAAACTCGCTTCTTTTTTACTTTTATCTTGAGTTTTGTTACAAAGACTTCAACCTGCGAAAGGCACGCCATTACTCTAAGATTCTTTTGACCTTGGAATTATGTATCTAACTTTGTGCAAATGTGTTCATGCTTTCCTCAGCTTCAGGCTTAATATTTTGCTTCGGCATTTACATGTCTGCAGATGTAATCTCTCACTTGAATGAATTATGTTTGCCCTGGAAAGATTGAATTACGCGAAGTTCCACAGAAGTTATACTCGATATAACCATATGAATGTACAGACACGCTCATGTGTATCAATGGGTAAACTATTTACCCTATAGAAACGATATGTACGTATACGTAATAACATTCTAGTCTGTTGATATGTAGTAAAATAAGGATGATTATAACCGACTAATATTATATATATATATATATATGCGTGTGTGTGTATGTGTGTGTGCGTGTATGTGTGTGTGTCTCCTGAGTCCCGTTAACTAAAATCGAAAAAAAATACAATTCTTCATCATGAAGTCTTAGCAACTTATCCATGGCCATACGCATGCGTCGTAGTTGAGGAAAAACGTGTCAGTTGATAATCATATCTAAAAAAAAACATATATATATATATGCATATATATATATGCATATATATATATGCATAAGATTATATGTCTCACTCAATCTACAAACACACACACACACACACACACATATATATATATATATATATATATATATGTATATACTAGTAGAAGTAGCCGTCGCTGACAAGGTTCATAAACAGCCTACAGAAAATTGACTGTGATTGACAAAAATATGATAGGGGGTTGTAAACAGAGAGGTTTTGGTACTCCAAAATTTTACCCTAAGCAAAATATGATGAAAGTAAAGATAGTTTTCGCGACAATATATACATATATTTTTATGTCAACTTTGTTTCCATTCGTAGCCAAGAGTGACCAACAAAATGAGGTGTCCTTACAAAAAGAAAAGGTTATATATAATATACAAGAAATAAATGTCACCATAGACAATAAAATTTACTTTGATGGTAGAAAAGTTTATTGGTTTGTATTTTTAAGTAGTTTGTATTTTTTTTTATTCACGAACCTGTTTTTAAAAAAAGATCAAAATGGCAGCGACTTTGAAATGGAAAGCCCCATTTTCAATTTGAAGGAGAGGGACCTGAGCATTATGTGTTAACAATTTAAGAGAGTTCCGTCAATATAAGGCATATTTATAAACATATTTTTATGTTTTCCTTTATTTTGTGTAGAGGAATAATCGGCTTTTCATGTGTAGTTTATATAAAAAATTGATTTTAGTAGATATCGAACAAAATTTCGTTTTAATTTCGGTTCGGAGAAATCATTTAAAGTAAAGAGCATTAAAAAAAAACATGAACTGAACTTTTATTGACTATGGTAAGATTTATTTCTTGTATATTTATTTTTTCGGGTAGTCGTTTGTTAGTTTTTCTGCTAAACACTCTTACTTAATATTATCGATGACATATCGAAAAACAAAGACACAAAAAGAGTTTTGAAAAATTATGAAGCTTAGTAAAATAATCCGAAACAGCAAAATTGGATATTAAAAAAGTAAACACGTAATGACTTTAGTTTTTTAAAGCAAAAAAACGATATAGGTAGGAATAAGAAGAAAATGTCGCGGAACAGCTTCGTTTCAGTTTTACAGTATTGAACGGTGTAGTATTGCGCCGTCGGATTCAGGGTTGTACTATTGTAATGTAAGGAACACGCAGAAACGGTTGTAATCAACTGAATTTCTTCTAAAAAGCTTAATCAGATATATAAATATTAATAAAAAGGTTTCTAAATGTTTGTAAAAAGACACGTAATCCGCGAGCAGGATGTTTTCTTTCTTTTGACACGATAACAAATAACGTTCTTATTTTTTATTATTTATCTATTTATCTATTTTCGAAAGAATGCCACGTGCAAGTGGAGAAGGAACAGAACAGAGTTATGCAAAATTTGTGTCGAGAATTGTCTAAAATTCCGATTTTTTTTTTTTTTTGGCTTCCACTTTAATAAGAACGTGAATTTCAGAGATGACTTTATTCGACACAATATGATTCAAATAAAAAAAGAAATAAAAGCTAACATGAATTAAGATTAAAGTTAAGATGTCACTGTGGACCCTCACCCCTTTTAAAAAACCTTGTTTAACTTTGTGACATATTTACATTCTATGGAGGTCAGACGCGAAGGAACACCCAATAATTTTATTATACCATATTTCTTCAAACTGAAACAATTATCAAAGTATACTTACGCAAATAGATATGAAAAAGTGTTTATTAAAGTTTGTGCTTATGTCAATTCTATGGAGGCCAGGCTCGAAGGCAGGCCACACAATTTTATTATACCATCCCTATTTAAGTTAAAACATACTTATCAAAGTATTCTTATGCACATCTATGTCAAAAACACTTGTAAAGGTTTTTTTTTTGTATTTTTTTTATTTCCATACTTTGGGGGCAAGGCGCGAATGCAGACCCCGCAATTTCTGTGAACCATCGTTCTACCAGATCAAACATATCCATTCCTGATCCTCGATACATCTTCTATCATTTTATGTAATCAGTGTTTTTAATTAGTCAACCATATAGGAGGCTATTCGCACACACACACACACACACACACTCGCGCACACACACATACGTTCAGCTTTATATATATATATATATATATATATATATATATATATATATATATATATATATATATATTGTAAGGTCAGTGTCAGGGGCGAATGAAATGTGTTCATGATTTTTTGGATTTTTTTCTGTTTTGGATGTGTGTATTTCTGTGTTGGTGTGCGCGTGTTTAAGGATCAGTGGTTGTGTGTAGTCTGTGTGTACCTCTCTGTATAGATTAAAGTCTGCGATTTTTTTCTTCTCATCGTTCGCATGCCTGTGTGTGTGCGTCTGTGCGGGTTACAGGGACTGATAGAGATAGAGAGAAACGAAGGCGCGTGTGGTTGCGCACGCGCGTCTGCGTGTCCGTGCGTGGTATCTGTTGGTGAGTTTTTAGATATGATTGATTTAATTCGTGTGTGTGGGTGAACATATGTATGTAAGTTTCCTGTGTTGTGTTGGCTTATGTGTCTGTATTTACGTGTCTAACCACGGAGGCATAGTAAGGCATCTAGTAAATATAAGAACCTATAACACTATCTTTAAAGACACATACATCCATGCAGTGGAGCAATATGTAGGATAATGACAATTTTTGAAACCGACAACTACTATCATTTACTAACACAAAAGAAAATCTTGATTTTGTTCGGTGTCTATCTTTTTATTTATGTCGATTTCGAGGGGAGTTTTACGCGGTTTGCAATATTTTTAATTTTGTTACTATCTACCTGTGTCTTGTTACTTTTGAGTATTTTGTTGATTTAATTACTTCTTTTGCCTGAATATATTTATATATTTATATGTAAGTGTACTTGTATCTATGTTTTAATAATACTGTCTTGAATGTGTTAATTTGTGATTTAATATGACTTTATATTTATACTTAACTAGCTTAAACTTTCAAGTTAATAGTATAGAGTTACACCTTTACTTATATGCATGTATATATATATATATATATATGTATATATATGTATATATATATATATATATATGGTATTCTTTTTATATACATAAATATTAGTAGAATATTCTTTATAATTATTAGTCCTATTTAATTTCTTCAATCCCCTCTTATGGTTTAATATGTTATATTAAAAAAGATAATAAATATTAATTTTATTCTGTTTTATTATTATTATTATTATTATTATTATTATTATTATTATTATTATTATTATTATTATTATTATTACTATTATTTTATTATTACTATTATTATTATTATTATTAATAATAATTTTGATATTGTTTTATAATTATGTTTTTATATATGTATTTAATAAAAACGCGAAAACTTTAAACTTATATCATTTAGTATAAAGGACTTAATTAATTGTAGACGTATGTTTGAACTGCGTTGATATTACTCGTGGACGAATGTGAGATGATAAATATGTTGGTTGGTTACATTCGCTGTCACTTTTGACATGTACACCTCTTACGCAAAGATTTTATTTTCTGTTTTGTAATAACGTGTCTCGTTACTGAAATGTATAATTATTCATAAATTGGTTGACACGCAGATCTTTTTCTTTTTCTATATCCTATCAACATTTTAAGCTTCCCCTCCTATTAATTCTTACTTTCTCTCTTTCTCTTTTTTACCTATATTTTATCATTCTTTCTTTTCTCTTCTAGCCCTTGTTTTCTTTATAGTAACCCTTTATATCTTTTTTCTTTTTCTTCTCCATATTATATATTCTTTTTTTCTCTATTTTCTTTCTCTATTTCTTTTTTTCTCTATTTCTTTTTTTCTCCTCTTAATCATTCTCTCTCCATTATAATTTCTTTAACTTTATTTAGATTGCCCCTCCCTCTTTACATCTTTTAATTAAAGTTCTGTGTTTTAAGGTTGTTTTAACTCCAACTTTTAAAGAGTTCCTACCTAAAATAAAAATCCATTATTCATTGAACATTTGAATAGTCAAGTCGCTGCCTGATGATATCTGTTGTTTGATTGAAACAAGCGGCTGTTTGTAGCAGCGGGATGTGAGTATGTTTATATAACAATAAACAAGTATATATATATATATATATATATATATTTCTTATTTTAAGGTTATTTTCTTTTTTGATTTATGTATCAGTGCCTGTGTGCGTGTGTGCGTATGTGTAAGGTTAAGTTGTGCGTTTCGTGTGTGTATGTGTGTATGGATTGAACGCTGTTATTTTTTTCTTTTTACATATGCGTGTGTCTGTGTTTGTATGCACGTGCCTGTATGTGTGACTCTGTACGTGCAAAATAAAATGAAAGAAGTAGAGATAGACAGACAGGGACTATGTGTACTATGCGTGCGTGGTTTTTTTTAATACATAATTTAGTTGTATTCGTGTGTGGGGGGTATACATGTAGGGCCACTTTTTTCGGTTCACCGTGCTGTGTTGACGTATGTGTTCCTATCTACTTGCCTCTCCATGAGGGTCTGGTAAGGAACAAGGTCCACCCCAATATATAAACGTTTAGAGTGGTAAGCCTTGCCTCGACAGTCGAGGTCTATATTTCTTCTATTCCTTTTTTTACGCACCGTTTATCTTTCTTTACATTGATTTTTTTTCCTTTTCCTTTACCTATTTTTGAATTATTCCACGAATTTCTTCCTTTAGATTACTTTCTATCATCTTCCAATTACGCGATTTCCTTAGATTTTCCTTGTGCGAATAGAAATTTAACAAACTTTCTGGGAGTCTGCATCTTTGGTTTTTGCGACACGTTTTGAACGGATTCAATTATTTACGAAAGTGCATTTTTACCTAAATATGAGTTGAGAATAATTTTCCTTTAACCAATTTGGTACCCCCACATGGGTAGCAGCATATATATTATTTGGAGGTACAAAATTAGTTAAAGAGAAAATTATTCCCAACTCGCATTTAGGTAAAAATGCTCTTTCGTAAATAATTGAATTCATTCCAAACATATCGCCAAAACAAAACAAATAAATCTACGTAAATCGCGATGTATGCGAACAGTCAGCGATATGGACGAGTGGTAAGCGGTTAGGCTTTTTGCCATGGCGTCCTGATTTCGAATCTCACAAGAGTCAGGCCCTGTGATTAGTCGTAGACGACGAAACACGTGTCAGTGCATAAGTATATTTTAAAAATAATATATATATATATATATATAACGTACGACAGTTAATATATATATATATAGAGAGAGAGAGAGAGAGAGGAAGATAGATAGGTATCGTACATATACATTCCTTTGGGTCGGCAGACGTCATGTATAAAGGCCTTAGTAGCAATGTACACTACCTTTTACCTTTCCCAACACAATGCAGCAATGTGAATCGCTTTGGACGAGTAATTAATTTAAGTGTTTGTTTCTACTAGTGAGATCTGAGGAAATTCCACAGAGGCACCTTTCATATGTAATATGTTGGTACTAGGCATGCTATAATCGTTCAGCGATAATTTTCGCCTTTTCTTAAAACGGTAACGTATTTATCCTAGTAATTTGGTTTAATGTAGTGGCAGCATATATTTGGTTATTATGGTTTATCTCGATTGTCATTATGGGAGTCCTTAATATGTTTTCATTGTATGGACGCGAATCAATATACCACGATTTTATTATATCATAATCAGACAGAACAAATATAACCTTTGGATTCAAACCAGAAGACCAAAGAGGTATATTTTACTTTCAAGTATCGTCTGAAAGCAATTTTGTTATTTTATTTCAGTATTTTACATTGCGTTATCGATGATCAGAAGATCCTGTTAATTAGAAAGGGGGTATAGAAGGTTATAACATACTAAGGTATTTGTATATTAATTTAACTAACTACGGGGTAGAATTTGAAGCTTCACTCGGGTTCATCGCGATGGGCCTTAGATTTTAGGAGGCAATTTATCAAATCAATCAATGATTGAAAAATGGGCGATTTCCACGATTACAGTGACAATTAAATATTGGAGGCTAAACATCTCGTTGATCATCATTTATGGCCGTGTATCCTTGTGAGTATTCAAAAACCATTTATAATACTTAGTAAAGAGTGCAAAGGAAGGGATATCCATTGTTATTATTCAGAAGGTTTTAAAACAGTAAGCTCTAACATTCTTTAAACGTGCATTCTCCGGATATTAATTCGTTGCTCGTATGCTTACATTAATATTTACGTACATACGTATGACATAAATGTCCGTTTTTGAACAGCATTTCGGTAAGAGAATGGAACTAACGTCACAAATATTGCATCGAATTGCAAGTGTTTGTGCGCATCTGCATTAGAATGTATTTCGATGTTTGTTTTTTTCTAGAATATCATTGATTTCGAAATGCATTCGACAAGCGAAAATCGCTGACAATAAAGCATAAACAGCGACTGGATAAGAGCAATATAAACAGTAATAAGAACATGTTTCTTCTCCATGCTTACGCAAAGAGTATCATGTGCTTTTGTTTTTATTTATTTTTCTGCTCGTTCTTTATAGTTTTTCTTATCTTTACGTTTCCTTTATTTGAACAGCAAATATTATATTTAATCGCTTGGATACATAATAAAATGTCGGGTAAATGCGTTTCTGTTGAAGAAGAAATGAAAACAAAAGTAGAGAGCAAGATGTGAAAATAAATAGTTGTGGCTGCTTTGAACGCATGATACATGCATAATATAATTTGTATTCTTATCCAAATGCAATCATGATGTTTTTCTTTTATTTGTTAAGATTATAACGATATCGAATTCTGATATTCTCTTTATTGGCCTTAAGAAGCTTTCACCTGTAAATATTATGCATATATATATATATATATATATATATATATAAATATATATATGCATATTTGTATATGCACATATATAATATAATATATATATATATATATACAAATGCATATACATAATATAAATATATGTATATATGTATGTACAATATATATATATATGCATATATATAATGTGAATATATGTATAATACATATGTATATATTGTATAATATTCATATGTTTATATATATATATATGGATGTATAGATTGATTTACTGAGGTAAACCCAATGAAACCCGTGTGATTTATAAAGTGTGTTCAATGAAGGAAAGAGTTTATACATATTCTGCTCGTTATACAAACTTTCTTGCTTACATATATGCATACATGCTTCAAAGGAATTCTAAATCAATTAAACCACCTTATCTGACCAAAAATAGCTGATAATGTGGTCTACATGAAATAGGATTCCACTGAAACATGTATACACATTAGTAACCAATAATGCTTGTATACTAAATAGACTCTCTCTCTTTCTCCCTCTCTCTTTCTATATATATATATATATATATATATATAGATAGATAGATAGATAGAGAGAGAGAGAGAGAGCCATAGAACACATTCTTAATATATTCATATATGTATTCGTAAGTTGTAGATTACCATGGCTGGCTTCAGATGAATACGCATGTAGGCGTAGGTAACACGCTCATTGATAATGTTTTGTCTTATACGCTGAATGTTGGAACATTCGAAAATAAACGCAGGAAGTAATGGTATCCGTAAGATATCTAAAATGTGTTAATTAACATCTTCATCTGCGGTGGTTTTCAGAAATTCAGAAACGGGGTAGCAGCTGATGGAATGTCGAATCTACTTCATACAAATAACTAAAACGTATTTAACTAGAGACCTCCTAAGGTTATATTGCTTACACAAAGTCTGTAATGAAAATTTCACAAGATTTTAAGCACTGGTTAAGCCGGTTACGTACCCTGCTATTTTAAATAAAACACATTTAACAGCATTAAATATATAAGAAAAATAAATAAGACAAAGAAAATCGGGGTATAAAAGTGTATATAAAACATAGTGTTAAAACACACAGATGAAAAGGACAGCAAAGAAGAAAAGTAGAGGAAAGGAAGACGAAACTGAAAAAAAATCATAAAATACAAATAATAATGATATTATTTATACACACACACACACACGCATATATATATATATATATATATATATATATATATATATATATATATATATATATGAAAGAAAGAAAATAACATTGTTTTATTTTCATTCTGCTTACTCAGATCAGGCATTAAGGCAGTGAAATCTACACGCCGCTTTTCAATGGCTCTACATTATTCTTGATGGTTTTACTCCGAAAGATATCCATGTTTCGATTGAGCTTTCTAGTAAGTTACGCCGATCTTAATTAAGTTAAATTTGTTTTTTAAGTATTCTTTAACATTTCCCATGGTTCATGCTGTTGTCTTTTACTTCGCATTGTTTAGAATGTATTTTGTCCTCCATCCTTAGCATGTGTCCAGTCCAGCGCGTCCGATTTTGAATGATTTTTTTCTATCTTGGTGTAATATTTGACCGTTCAGTAACAACAGAGTCAGTCATGAGAGTTTTCCAGTTGATTTTTTCTATCATCCGAATAAATCTTGGATTGGGATTTTTTTCTATAGCATGAAGTGCTTTCAATATGTTGTTACTCTCTCTGATCCATATAGCAGAGTAGTCATAATATATGCTTCATGAACACTCAGCTTTGTTTTTGATTTTATTTCTCGATCTAGCCACACACTATTACTCAATGTGCCAAACAAAGAATTGGTTTTGTGATTTATCCTCGCATTCAGCCTATTATTACACAAGGCACTACCAAGGTATACAAAACCTTAACCGTTTACTATCCATCAAGATGTTTGGTTCAAGATATCGAATTCCAAAAGAAAAGGGAATATATAACATATGTTTTTGAAGGTGATGGTAACTCCAAAAACAATATATGCCCCTGATAAATTATCCATAATCAATTGCAAGGTCTTCCTCATCTGCGTATAAAAGTTCAAGATCAAGGGTTTGAAAAGTTTTTGACGTTGAGTTCAGGCGTCTAAGGTGAAAAAGTTTACATGGTTTACAAAATAAAATCTTAACCCAAATATCACATTTTTTAAAGGCATTGACCATCTTAATAGCAAAATATATCGGAAAATATATCAAGCATAATGTGGGAACAAGTATATCACCTTGTTTCACACAGTTATTAACTTCTATTGAATCAGAGAGGGACCCGTTTATGTTCACTCGTATTTTCACACACATGCAAACACACACAAACACACACACATTATATATATATAAACAGGTTCTACAGTCTTAAAAAAACTATGGATAACCACACGTGGGGTGTTATCCCGTGAACTTTTTTTTGTGGCAGGTGATGTGCAATCTCAACCCACACTTCTCCTGGGTCGACATTGTTAAATACCAGTGAAGTGAAGTGTATGTTCAGGGCCGACTGGAAACAAATCCCGATATAAGCGGAGAGCACATACAGGACCTAGAATTTCGAAATGGTCACTTATCTGGTACTAACCAGACTCAACGTTGCTTAACTTCATTGATCTGACGAGAACCGGTGTTCCAAGGCTATTACGCAGTATATGCCCCCTCGTATATATATATATATATATATATATATATATATATATATATATATATATATATATATATATATATATATATATATATATATAATTAGTTAGTTAGTTAGTTAGTTTTCAGAATGTGAGGGATCATATATAATTATTTACAAAGTTCAAAGAACGCCGCCAATAAACCGGTAGTCTAAGACTCGAGTTTCGCCCCTATTTGGGCTCATCAGTCAGACATATCCGCACCGAAATTCTATTACCCAACACAGATCAAGCAAACCGCGACGAAATCAAGCTGTGGAATAGACCTACTTCATCTCAACAATAGACGTAATCATCCAACCAGCTGAACACCAAGCCGGTTCGTTGGCTGGCTTTGCACTTGTGGGCTGCGGCGGTCTTTGGGGTGTGGAAATAATTATATATAATCTCTAACATTTTTGAAACTCTGTTTAAAAAATGGCTCGTTAGGTTAGCTCCGCTGGGTGGCGGCGTCCTTTCGAGTGACGTATCACTACCTGTGAGACATCGGCTTAAGCTTCATCTGGTTGGAGGACCACGCCCCTTGTCGAGATAAAGTAGGTCTATTCGACAGCTTGATTCTGTCGCGGGTTTCTTGATCTGTGTTGGTTAATAGAATGTCTTGTGTGCGGTGTTTGCTCAGTTGGAAGAGTTTTTGCCTCGCATGCAGGAGGCTCGCGTTTCAAACCCCGGGTGCGGATATGTCTGACTCATGAGCCCAAATAAGGGCGAAACTCGAGTCTTAGACTTCCGGTTTGTCAGCTGGAATTGCTCTTGTTGGATTAGGCGTTGTTTTGGCTGTGGAAATAATCTATCTATCTATCTATCTATCTATCTATCTCTCTCTCTCTCTCTCTCTCTCTCTCTATATATATATATATATATATATATATATATATATATATATATATATATATATATATAAATGCAATTCTTGGTTCGTTCAAAGTTTATACAACCATATTTCTACATTACCAATTTAATTGAAATTTTCAGAAAATCTATCTGTAAAGTCAATGGATGTTTGCATGTTATTTAAATAATTTTACATTGCGAATTATAAAAATATTAATTAAAATATAAATATTTTTCGAAGTCGTTTCTGCGAGACTGCCCAGTTTTATTTCTGGTACCTTCCGTTTCAACTACTCTCCAATTGCAAGATAAGTATAAAAAAAACTTACTCATGCAGAGAGTGATCTGTGCTGAAATAGTTACGTTATTATTTAAAAAATGGCTTTTTAACATGGGGAAGATAGGGTGTTTTGTACCTATTGTATACTTTAACCTTACAATTGAATAAAACTATATCATAAAACTTTAATTAAACGTGAAAATACGATTTAAAAATAGCGCGGATCATTCTGCATTAACACAAAAAATCTCATATTTTAAAAATGTAAATTTATTTATGTACTTACCAATTGTTTAATTTTTAATTCTTTTATTTATGTTAAAGCTTTGCACTCATGAAACATTACGTTTTAATCGTTTAGTTTCTTTCACGGCATTGTTTACATAAAAAGTTTGTTTTAACTTTTTTCTAAACTGTTTCGTTTTTACGACATGCCTCAACGTATTATAAACACCCTAACCTCCCCATGTTAAAAAAACATGCTCTTCCATAAACCTCGAAAGCCGTTCTTAATATGGGGTTGTTTGGGGTTTTCATTCCGAAAGCCGTTTTTACATGGGGAAATTAGGGTGTTTATAATAAGCTGGGGCGAGTCGTAAAATTAACGAAGTTGCTATCTATTATTTATTGTAAAAATTGCTTGAAATTTATTTATTTGACAAAAAATACGTTTTGGTACTCCTTGAGCGTTGAGTTCCATGGCGACCAGCTGAAAAATAATAGTCGCTCCCTTAGTCCCCCACCCACACCGCACGTAACATCTTTTATTTGCTGATGTTGCCGTAACTAAACGATTCTTTGTCACATTTATAAACATTTATTTATTTATTTATTTTGAAAAAAAGTTTTACTTTTTATGAATATTAAAAGAAAAATGGGTACTCATGCAGGGAGTGATCCGTGCTGAAATAATAAGGTTATTATTTAAAAAGCCATTCTTAACATGGGGAAGAGAGGGTGTTTTGTACCTAGTCTGTACTTTAACCTTGCAATTGAATAAAAAAAACATATCAATACACTGTAATTAAACGTGGAAATACGATTTAAAAAATAGCGCGCATACCTCTCTGCATTAGCACCGAAAAATGTCACTAAACGTTTATTAATAATTTCTCACTTTTACAAACATTTGATTTTAAATTTCTTTTTAAATGACGACTTTTATCGACTTTTTTTAAAAATAGTATTTGCAGATGGGTACGTTGACAACAAATATCAGTTAAATTTTCTAAATATCACCCCCCCAAATGGTGTTTATTCCGAAATCCGTTGTTAACATGGAGAGGCTAAGGGTGTTTATTCTGAAAGCTGTTCTTAACATTTGTGGAGGTGGACCTAATGAATAAATAATAAAATAAATAAATAAATTAATTAATTAAAAATAAAAACTAAATCATTTACTGATAACTTCTCACTTTTAAAAATATTTTTTAATTTACAGGCTCGGATGAACAAATTGTTGAAAAGTGTGAAAACAAAACGTTTTTGTAATAAACTTCGGGATAATTTTTTGGGTAAATATTTACATTTAGGTCCACCTCCACAATTTTCTTTTTTAAATGTCGACTTTTATTGATAAATAAATTTACTTTTCCGCAAATTTTATTGATAAATAAATCTACTTCTCTGCAACGAACACTGCACCCATCCTTTTTTTTTTAAATAGTATTTTCGGGTGGGTATACTGACAACAAATATCAGTTAAATTTTGCAAATAGTTCCCCCCTCCAAAAGTAGTGATTATTCCGGAAGCTGTTCTTGGGATGAGGAGGTTGGGGTGATTATAAGGTGGACCTAATCTAAAAATAAAATAAAAAAACAAGTTTTTTAAATGATTAAAATAATTTCTCACTTTTACATGCGCACATAAGCAACTATTTTTTTTATTAACTTTTTTTAATTATTTTATTTTAAAATTAGTAAATTTCAATGAATAGAATAATAAATCATTTATCATTAATATGTGTTTTTGGTTTTGTGTTGAATGAAACTGTTTTTTTTCATTACAACAATAATGAACCAATTTAAATATTCCGGCATGCGTTTAAGGGTTACAAAATTATCAATAAATCGTTTAGTTACTAAGCCAACGTTAGTAAATAAAAAATGTTACGTGCGCATGTATTATCTTTGACTATGGGGGGGGGCTAAGGAAGCGACAATTAAATAATTATGCTGGTCGTCATGGAACTCAACGCCCAAGGAGTACATAAAGTGGCACTTATGTTATCGTGCTATTTTTTAAAATAGTATTTTCATGTTAAATTCAAATTTTCCAATACCATTTTCTTTTATTAATTTATTAGGTGAAAGTACAGATAACCTGGTCGGTTTCTAATGTGTGGAAAATCTAGCCCCCGCCAAAAAGGGTTTATCTGGATAGTAACGAAAATTTAATTGCCTCAGTCTCGAGAGATTTCTTCTTTACTGAACGAGGAAAAAAATCATTCTGTTTCTCTCCCCCTCTCTCTTCCTCTCTTTATATCTCTCTATCCATCTCTCCTTTTCCCTCTCTCAATCTATTTTTCTCTCTATATCACCCTCTCCATCTTTCTTTGGGCCCCTTTCTCTCTCTAACTCCCTCTATCTCTCTCCTTTCCTCTGTCTCATCCCTCTCTGTCTCCAACTCTCCACCTCTCACTGTTTATCTATCACCAATTTATCTCTCTATCTCCTTCTCTTTCTCTATTTTCCTCTCACTTTCTCTTTTCAATCTATAAATCTTTCTCTCTATCTGTCCATCTCCTATCACTCATCCTATTTTTGTCTCCTAAATTAATTACAGTGAATAAGGCATTTTCAAAACATGGATAACTCCTATTTTAGTCACCTAATTTACTGACTGTGAGAATAGAAGTTATTTGGAAATTACTGCTACCTGGAAAATCACCAGAAGTAACTGGTAAAACTTTTCTAATTAAATTGATTTTGGCAGCCATTTGGTAACAAAATGACATAGCCTTAGCCCTTGCTGCATAATGAATACCTGCAACCTTGCTGTCAAGTAGAAGAATTATTTATTCTACTTTAAAACATTCAATTTTTCAAATATCATGTTCGACATCTCCAAAACATCCAATATGGGGAAAAATATTGCAAAAATGCAAACTTATTGTTTAGGATGAATGCACAATGGTACGCAAAACATCACTTGAGGCTCTTGGTCGATCCTTGCAAGATTTGCGTGGCAATGTCAGACCATTTGGGAATGCAGTAATATTACTTGCAGGAGATTTAAGACACTGTTACTTGTTATTCTTCAATCAACACCAGCAGATGAAATAAATGCTTGCCTCAAATACTCTACTGTTTTGTTCCATATGACGACAGTAAACTTAACTCAAAATATGCATATCCAGTTGCAGACTGTTCGATCCGCACAAAAATGTTTGCATCACTTGTGGGAAATTGGGTACGAAAAAGTGCCAGCTGATCAGAGTTAAGGGCGAAATTCTTTTACTTTTAGTTTCTGTAATTTCTGTAATTTTATTTTATCAAAAGAAGACTTAGTTTAAAAGGTTTTTGCAGATATTCAAATTATAAGAATTACCCTTGACTGAGTGAATGAGCTATTCTTGCAGGTCAATACAAAGACGCCCATGAACTTAATGCTATTATTCAATGTAAAATTCAAAGTGAGGAAGTCAAATACAATTCCATCGACACTGTTTTGAAAGCAGATAAAGTGGTTAGTTATCCAACAGCTATATTTGCAAGGGATGCCACCGCATGTATTGCAACTGAAATTTCGCGTACTAATTATCATGTTTTGAAATATAAACCAATCAAAGCTTTGCAATGGCACATACCTTGCAGTAAAAAAACAAACAAACAATATCATAGAAACAACAATCTTGACAGGACCTTTCACAGATGAATATATCTTCATTCCATGCATTCCTATGACTCCACCCGATACATCATTACACTTTAGGAAATTGCACTTTCCAATTGTATTGCCGTTTGCAACTATCATCAATAAAGCAGAGGGAACAATCTTTACAATTGTGGGTCTTACAGTTACACACTGACTCTTTTTTCACATGGACAATTTATGTTACGTATTCAAGAGTCACCAAACCAGAAAATCTCTGTATCAGCTAAGAAAATGGAACCGCAAAAACTGTGTACCCATGCAAAATGGAAAATTACACCTATAAGAAACATGTTTTTTTTTTCATTTAAAAACTTTTTCCATTGCGCCAATTTGAGCCACAGCAACGCCTGGCAGGGTACAGCTCGTTATGTATATATATATATATATATATATATATATATATATATATATATATATATATATATATATTAAATGATGTTAACAAAAACTGTATAATGAGGAAAGTAATCTAATCAAAGTATAAAAAAACTCAATACAGTTAAAAGTGGGGCTATAAAATGTATGCAATAAAAGATAAAGAGAAAATTGTCATTTACCGTTTTTATATTAAAGGATCAACAATTAAATTCTATTTAGGCTATGATATTTCGAAGCAAAATGCTTCTCATTCTAAGAAGAGAAGAAACACTAATCTATAAAATATAAATTATAAACTAAAACTCACTAAGGAAGATGTAGATTAGAAATGAAAGAAATATATATTACAACATACGAAAGAAAATGTAAAATGCAAGTATAAAAACATTAAAAACGGTAAATGGGAAATGGAAAAATGGACACGTAGTGTATAGGTAATAGTAAAATAAAAATGGAGATCACAGAAAATAAGGCCGACTATAGAAATATAGTAAAATCCATAAAGAAATTGGGAAAAAGGGAGTAGAGATGATTAAAAAAAACAATGCACATTGCTATTCATAGTTTTCTGTTTTAATTGAAAGAATCGAATTAATGCGATCGGTTGATCCCGAATATGTTTCATTTGAATTCTAATAAAAACACACACACACAATCATTCATGCCCCTATAAATTCTTTACTTGACAAATAATTCATGATTGCATCCAGTGAGAGGGATGGAGAGAGGTAAAGACAGGCAGAAACTCGGAAGTACATGTGGATAGAAAGGACAGAAAAAAGACAATGTATTCAACTAACAGGTAAAAATGTTCGGCTTGTACGGTTAATCTATATAATGCTGTATATTGCACATTCCTGATTATAGATTTTCATTATTTTTTTTTATTTAAAAGAAAAACAATTGTGATGGCTTGGCATCCATTTCAATTACAAGTTTGTAATTGAGGAACAAATAAAAAATGCTTACATAAACGAACATTTGCAACCCGATAAGAAATATCGGAAATATATTGCGACGAATAATTGGAAAATAGCGAGGAGTGTTTCGAAAATCGTTCATCTTCGTTTTCAATAACAAAATTATATTTCACAAGAAATAGCAGATCACATATTCACATATTTTCCTCCATTTTCCCCAGCAAATAAACTATCACGCATCTAAGAACACGTTGCATGATCTCATGCAGTGATACAAATATGAAGATTTTCTATTCAAGTCATTAAGTTGTAAAAATATCAAATTGAATCCGGAAATGAATTTGAAGTTTAGAATTTAAGGTTTAAAAGAGGTTTCTTTATTGTAATTTCCAAGAACGTAACATAATTTATACATCTTATTCATAAAACTATATCTAAATGGTCGTGTTTTTGTCTGTTTATCTTCAGTTCCAGATAAACTGAAAATGTTTCATAATCTTTCTTTCTTACTATACTTGTATGATGTATTGTTTTCAGCAAACTGTTAGAGAACTATTGGCTTTCAATGAATTCTATTTCCAGACAAAATTGGCTGTTTCACTTAATAGCAATAAAGCCTATATGAAAAAATGCACAGTGGTTTAGTCGCCCTGTTGTGAGTAAAAACAGGGATTGTTTGTTAAACAAACCTACATAAATGTTGCAATATATTTGTATGTGGGTGTCTGTCATATCTATCTGTGGATGCGTGTAAATATTTAAGCGATTATTTTTAGGTAGTTCTTACTCGGCTACCAACGATTCATGCGGTAACGTCTCATGCTGAAAAACTACAAACGTTGCTTTCGATTTCGATTAAGGCTGATGGGATCCAAATAATTTCCATTTCGATTTCGATTTAAGCTGACGGCATCCAACCTATTGTATTGCTGGGCACAAAACTCTGAAATTAACAGGAATTATTAATCATACCTCTAGAATGGTTTATAGCGTGTAAAATATTTGGACGGATAGATAACGTATACAGAGGTATATTTTAAATGTGTCAACGCAAAAAGCTCATTACAGCTTGTCAACATATTTGCTCATGCCTAAATCGAATTCATTTATTTAAGTTGGTTAATATTAAATCCTGAGAGAGGCAGACATAGAGACTAATAGAGATAAAAACTGGCAGACACAATACGCTTTATGAACGAAAATACAAATTCGATACCTCAATAAAAATAAATAAACCAACTAATATAATGTGCGTTGGGAATATTTTTATTTATGATGTTTATAGTTTTTTTGTTTTGTTTACACAGTGATCGCCACTTATCAAGGCCCGGAAGCCACTCAGGGATAAGGGTTATTGCAAGTACATTACGTTAGTGTGGAGATTTGATGAAGTGTTTACTTAAGGGTGCGGTTCATTAGGAATTTGTTAACGTTGGACTTGAAGACATCCAAGTTGTAGTCCGGTGGGAAGCAGGCAGACGGAACAGAGTTCCACAGGCGTGCAGTTCTAAGAAAGAAACTTTGTTCATGGAATCAGTTAATACTAAAATAAAAAAAATAAACAGTAACTTAGAACTGTTTTGATTAAAGAACGCGAAACCGCTTACTTTAGCACTTTCGGATTTAGCGATCATTAAAATGAATGAATATGCCGTAATGCCCACTTAATTTTATTTGTTATCAATGTATTTTTTCAATAAAACACGGTTTTGATTTGGAGAGGTTTTGTAGTGCTACTGTATTTTACATACTTGGAAGTATGAAATAACAAATTGTTAAAGTTAGCATTTTGAAGGAGAGAACAAAAGCAGTACATTCATAAAAGTAAATAAACGTATCCTTAAAAGAACAGTTTATTTAGCTAATAAGTTTTTTGCCTTACTTACATTTACGTGATAAAAATAGGAAGTCAAAAATTATTGAAAATATATTCACAAATAAAACTGGTTTTCAAATAATTAAAAACAGTTAATAACATATCTATTATAGAGGAATGTCCGAACAGCTTCAAAACACCCAGACTAGAGTCAGTTTAAACTATTGAATGAAAATTCTGAATCCGTCTCAGAAATAAGCAAAGCAGTTAACGATATTTAGCCGCAAAAGCATAAGCAGACGACACTAAGCATGCGAAGGGTACGAATATGGTTAGGATAAGATTAAAAAAAATATTTTTATATTCTAAAAAATATCTTGCCGCTTCCTTTCTAAAAATGAATTTCATCAAGGTAAACTGCTTCGACATTTTCCGTATTAAAATATTAAATAAACAAATCGGTCTCCATTCTAAAACTTTAGGGCGCCAAATATTGTCAAGTTGTAAAATATGATATTTATTTGATTCAGATTTCCTATATGATATTATAGAACCTATTCTTTATCGGGTATTTCTTATAATATCAACCCAATGTATAATAATGATTTCAAAAGTAAAAAATTATTTGGATCTCATCAGTTTTAATCGAAATCGAAATCGAAAGCAACGTTTGTAGTTTTCAGTCTGATACGTTACCGCATGAATCATCGGTAATCGAGTAAGAAAAACCTGAAAATAAATTAGCAATTAATCTGTCGACCAGCGGTAACTGTGACACCTTACACTGATGATTCCCGAAAAGATGAAAAACTTGGGTCTGCAGATATTAAAATAATAATTATGTCAGTCCCTTTAAACACTCAATTCGTCTTGTTGATCACTCTAAATTGAAGTTTAAAGTTCGTTACTTAAGCTTACACGCACAGATCATGATGTCATAATCATTAAATCACTATAACCGTCTAAGCATTTCAAAATGTATGTTTAAAGTTCAACCGGATTTCTCGTGATTACCCTTGACTACGAATTTTAAAAAAAAAATCCTAATGGAGTCAGAGATAGATTTTTTGTACTGCCCGATTGCTCCGCCCGGTGGTAATCGTGTAACCCTGCACTGATGAATCCCGGAATATGAAACACTAGTTTCTGATTGGATATTAAATATATATATATATATATATATATATATATATATATATATATATATATATATATATCCGCATGCGTAGAAAAACAGGTCAAAGAAATTAAACCTTTATTTCGTTCAACTATGACGATTTAGCAACAATAGAGTTAAAGGCTCAGTAAATGAAGAGAAATGTGGCTTCGTAATTCCGTTTGAATATCATGACCGGCATGAATTGTTAAGCCTGCACTGATGATTAATGAATGTCTAGTATATAGTGTTATTATTATTTAATTATAAAAATAATCATATATATATATATATATATATATATATATATATGTATATATATATAATTATAAATATATAATATATATTTTTTCCTGAAATTGCAGATACAGGCCATCTTCTCCCCTTAAATAATTTTATTTTTCATCTTTATTTTTTTCTTATTTTATTTTATTCTATTTTATATTATATATTATATTTTATATTATATTTTTATTATATTTTATATTTTTTATTTATTCATTTATTCTTTATTTTCTATTTATTTATTATATATTTATTGATTTATTTTTATTTTTATTTTCCTTTTTTATTTTTTATTTTCCTTTTAGTGTCGTTTAATAACTCTTGCTTACATTTTTTTAAGTGATAACCTGTACATTTCAGTTGACCTATATTATTTTGCCCTATATATATTTTCGCGCCTTTAACATTTCCTGTCTGGGTCGCTTTTACTTTTATTTCCCTGTATTTTATATTTAACTTTATCATTTTTTCTCCCTCCTTTTTCTTCCTAGATCTTTTTTTATTTATAGTTATGTCTCGGAAGTAGAGTGAAAAGCACATCTTATTTTTCTTTTATTAACATTATTTTCCCCTGTACACATGTTTGTGAATTATTCCATGGATTTCTGCCTTTGGATTATTATGGACCATCGTCTTCCAATTACGTGATGTCTTTGGATTTTACTTGTACAAATGGAAATTCTTTTCACTTTCTTGAAGGTTTACATTTGGATTTTACCGTCACTGGATTTTTTATCTTCCACCAGACTATCCATTCATGTGTAATCACCTTTTTCTTTACCATATTCCCTCTGCTTAACTTATTTTGTATTCAAGTAAGCTCTTTGACTTACTTGTTGTTTCATCAAATACTTCTACATGCAAAATCCGATCCCGCATTTTGCTAATTCCTACCCTCTGATGAGAAGGAAAGTATTCTTCGAAACTCCGGGGATTAAGGACTATCCATTTATGTAGTGTTTCCTTTTTCAGATTAAATATGTTTTTAACTCATTTCAAAGTGTTTTTAACATATTTTATTAACTTTTTGCTCATATATATATATATATATATATATATGTGTGTGTGTGTGTGTTTGTAAAGTTGTGTTATTCGTCGTACCGACCTTAAAAATAATGGTTGAATCTTTTATTTTAAAAAGTGAATACGACTTCTTTATGTACGAAGTCGCATATATATATATATATATATATATATATAAATATGCATATATATATATATATATATATATATATATATATATATATATATATATATATATATATATATATACAGGAGTGAGAGAGAGAGAAAGAGAGAATTTAATACTGCACTTCAAATTTTGTTGTATTCTCGTGCATTACAAATGAATTCGATTTTCTCTTCAAAACAGTTATCGTATTTTTAATAAGTACATTTTTATGAGTCTTATGACTTTTAAAATTGTTTTTACTTTCTTTTCTATCAATCAGATTTAATCAGATAAAAAAAATGCCAACTGCTTGCATTCTGCAGACGCACACATATAAGTGTCTGATAAGCATTGTGTTATTTTTCTACTACTAAACGAAACACGATACAATGAAATATAAAATTTGCTTTTGGAATGTTTACTATTGACACACACACGCACACGCACAGACACACACACACTATATATATATATATATATATATATATATATATATATATATATATATATATATATATATATATATATATGCCGTGCAACTATGATAAGAAGGGATACTATTTGGGACATAATTTCCTGGAATACTATTTAAGGAGTTTAGCAGCAAGATGTCTGTTTACATTAAAAATAAACTTCTACATCCCCGTACAATCAGGGAAGCAGGAAACCGGAAAGGAATTCCAAAGTCTATCTTTTCTAGGGAAGAAACTATTAGAGTAGAAGGCTTCCTAACATATGGGGATCTCATCTGTTTAAGGGTGCGAATTGGCTGGATGCAAGGTTTGTCGGAAGTATTCACCTTGAGGGTGTAGAAGAGCTTGTAGTTCATCGAGCATCTACCGTTAAAATACTTGTAAAACAGGCAAGGGGTGGAATATTTAGTCGATAGGTAAGAGGTTGAAGCCTAGCCGACTGTTTAGAACCTATTGAGTTGGCGACTCTCTTTTAAACGATCTCAAAGAGTGAGGGACCAGTAGCAGATTATGAAGTATTGGAGTCAAATATAACTCCAATACTTCATGCATGGGAAGATGGTGGCCTTGTAAAGATACACCATACGTTTAGACTATGTAACTTTCTAACACGGTTGACAGAGCCTACTTTCTAGCTGGCATGTGCCCTATAGCACAGAGATTAACTTTTAATATTTCATGCCAAATATGAATGGTTCATGATTTTGGAATGTCGATAATACGATTCTCATAAATCCCGTGTTTCTTAAATGGAGGTTGCTCGTATTATTGAGGTTATTATGCCGATCATTCGTCAGTTTTCATAACAATGTGCAGAATATTTGCTTAAGCTTGCCGCTGGCCGTTTTCATTATATTAAATTGCTCAAACACGGTAATATTCCATCATGGTGTTTTGTTTTTTTTCAATCGTGTTCTAATTTACGAAGTGCGACAAATATCCGCGTTTAATGAACAATATAAATAAAATAATCGAAAATATTACATGGTAGACATATATTTAGAATGAGAAGAACCAAAAATCGAAAATACCATGTTTCTAGTTCTGCCGTTCGAATATTGATAAACAATTTAGTTATTATTTTACAATTTATTAATATCAGAAATTGGTCTCCCATCTTACAATATAAAGTATTTATTTAATTTCATGTATTATTTTCGGATATATTATGAAACAGATGTTCACCTCATAGCCTAAATACCTTATCTAACATTAACCTTAACGTTTCGTAATGTAAAGCTGATTCGCTATTATCGATCTGTTTATTGGTGTTCTGGTGTAAATGTGTTTGATTCATAAATAAATGAAAGTAAATAAATTATTTTGGACATTTATCTGTTAGAATGAGATTTTATATAACGTATGTGTGTTTAGCTAATCGTCGGGACGGAAGTCTTTTATAAGTGTATTTATGTGCCAGTTATGAAGTAGATTTAGTTTCCTTAAGATTATATATATATATGTATATATATATATATATGTATATATATATATATATATATATATATATATATATATATATATATAGTAATTTATAAAATATATATGGCGATTAAGCTACACTGAGTATTCGACGTTTCATCCACTCTAGGACGCCTCATAATAGTACGGAAGATAATAGTAATGACAATTATAATAATAGTAGTAATAATAAAGCTGGGCATAAATTTGGTGTAATTTTTTTTTCATATTTAATTTTACATTTAATTAATGTCCAACTATATTATTACTACTATTATTATAATTGTCATTACTATTATCTTCCGTACTATTATAATTACCCTACTATTATTTGGTATATTTTTACCACTCTCATAAGTATCTATGGTTCCCTTACTCCCCCATTTTAACATCAATATGTATGCATAACCTTTTACATCAAGTTATACGCACTCATAGTCATTGCCACCCTAATCTCCAACCGCCCCCTTATAATCATACTCCATATATCATAACAGGCGTAAAGAGTCCCTTCTATCCCCCAAATTTTGCCTGTATTCCATTATTCAATAAATGATCCATTCTATATCAACCTATATATAGTTTTGTGTCTTCATTTCATTCTGTTGTTGTCCTATTGTATAAGCTCCAATAATTATTGTTGAGCTTGACATTATTCGGATAAGTCTCTTTTTGTGGAATTGATCTTTCTCTTTTCTCTTTTACTTAAAGCTATATATATATATATATATATATATATATATATATATATATATATATATATATATATAACTGTAGAAGACTAAGTAGGCCAAGTATAGAATTTAATACGATATGGGAACCAGTAATTATAAACAATAGATAATACATACAAATAATGAGTAAAAACATTAATATACACAAGTAATAAGTATAGAGGAAGATATGCATTTATATATAGTAACAATTAGTAATAAAACTTGATATTTACAACTGGAAATAAAAATAGCTTAAGGCTCCTAAACTTCGAACTTAAATTGTACGCAAGGTTAGAGTACTTGAGAAAATAAATTGTAAATGTGATAATCTCCTAAAGGTTGAATGTTCAGTCCTCAGTGTGGACGACCGAGATATACAATTGCTAATTACTCAGGACCTCTATCCAGTCATGGCTGACGGAACTAGAGCATGCTATCCCCGTGAAGTAAATAAATGGTTCCGCTCGAAATTCAGTCCAAATTGCCGATTTAGACATGATAGACCTGAAGAAGGTCGGAGGTAATAAAACGTTGTGAAAATCACACTCAAGATGAGAACAGTTGTGTGATGTATAATGCAAGTAACCAATTCTCATCTCAAAAATTCTGAAACGTAATAACCAAAGATTCTAATAAACACTCATTTTCCGAACAAGATAGTCGATCAACACAAAAAAAGGGTTTATAAACCTCATGTACTACACATGTACCCCAACATAAGCAAAAATAATAACTGCCACATATATTATAACATCAATGTCATACTATCACTTGACGACCTAATAAAACGATATACCAAATCTATAATAAACAATGATATTATTTATTCCACACAGATCCAAACAAATATTATATTTGAATTCTCTTATTAAATTGAATAATATATTCATAAAACATCTACGAATCCACCTAGTATATATATATTGGCCATACGACAGCCATCTCTGGACGCCTCACATATAACTTTTCAGCGACATATAACTTTTCATATATGAAAAAAACTAACATCAACCGAAATAAAAATATGAAAACGACGAACACAAAAATTAAACTTCGAAAAATTGTACATAAAGATTAAAATTACTAGAGTAAACTTTAATTAAAAAAGTACAGCCTACATCAACAAAATATCATTAACTATAATACTAACACTTGTAATATATGTTTACTAATTAACAATTAATATATATATATATATATATATATATATATATATATATATATATATATATATATATATATATAGTGAGAGACGGATGGATAGATAGATAGATAGATGGATAATTATATGTATATATGCATACCACACTTTTTTCTCTCATTTTCCCTCCTCGACAGAAAGGACGATAAAACCAACAAAATAAAATTAAAATTATAGAAACTAAGTCAAATTAAAAAAAAATATATATTAAATCTATCTATCTATATATCTACAAAAGTGAATGTGTCTGTGTATCTGTGTGTCTGTGTACATTTCCCAACGCAATAACTCTGTTAATATTTAGTCCACAGACTCGAAATTTTATATACAGGTAACTGAGATTTGGGAAAATCGATTTGATCATTTTTTGGCCAAAAATTAGCGATTAAAAGGTCAAAATTTAACGATTTGACCTTTGAGAACTCTAGCAAACTCCTCCGACAATTTTGGGTCTACGCACTTGAAATTTTAGATATAAGTTCGTTTGATATGGATCTAACTTAATAACTTCATTTTAGCCCAAAACAATACATTTAAGGGTCATAATAGGGGTCAAAGTTTTTTAAAAAATTGACCTCTTCGGTCTCTTCCAAATTACTCAGACAATTTCTGGTCTAAATATTTTAAATTTTACATAAAGGGTATTCAGAGTTAGGGCAAGCTTTTTTATCAGTTTGGGTCGATAATTTTTAGTTACCAATATATAAATGTATGTATGTATGTATGTTTGCATATCTGCCTTACACTTTCAATAGAGGCGACGGAGTTTACCAAGATCAGTATCGTTTTAATGTTCGATTGTTCATACGACAGATATCGAAAGATTGGCTAAAAACATTAATATCTTCCCCTTCAACTAGGCACTTTTTCTACAGGGGGGGGGCATCTTTTTCGCCGATATTTTTGAAAGTTATCCTCTCCTTTAGATTGTCTAGCCTTAATTTAAAAAAAAATCGCTTCCGGTTTGGCGGTAGTCGTAACAGCATAAACGTAAGATTTTGCCCCGTTCTTTTCCTCCTTTGCGGTACCGGTTCGAGACTGCCTTCCTACTACCACTTTTTTTTTGCTCAACATAGACATTCAAACACACTGGGAACGCCGGGCTGAAATGCTAGTATATCTATAAAAGTGAATGTGTCTGTGTACATTTTCCTTCGCAATAACTCTGTTAATTTTCAGTCTACAGACTCGAAATTTGATATACAGGGTACTGAGATTTGGGAAAATCTATGTGATCGGTTTTCGGCCAGAAATTTGCCTGTTAAGGGGTCAAAGTTCAACGATTTTACAATTGCGAACTCTACCAATCTCTTCCGACAATTTTTGGTCTAAATACTTGAAATTTTAGATATAGGTTCCTTGCACATCGACCTTACTTAATAACTAAATTTGAGCCCTACAGAATCAAATTTAATGGGTCATAATAGGGGTCAAATTTAAAAAATTTACCTTTTTTTTCTTGGCATATACCTCCAAACACCCGGGCAACGCCGGGCACCCCGGCTAGTATATCTATCAAACGGAACATGTCTGTGTGTATGGGTGTATGTTAGTCTGTGTGTGTCTGTGTACATTTCGCTACGCAATAACTCTGTCAATGTTAAGTCTACAGACTCGAAATTTGATATACAGGTTATTGAGATTTGGCAAAACCCATGTGACCGGATTTAGGCCAGAAATTTGGCTGTTAAGAGGTCAAAGTTCAACGATTTGACCTTTACAAACTCTACGAAACTCCTCCGACAATTGTGATTCTAAACACTTGAGATTTTAGGCATAGGTTCCTTGGCCATGCATTTAACTTAATGACTTGATTTGAGCCCAAAACAATAACTGTTAAGGGGTCAAATTTAAAAAAGAATGACCTTTTTTTTGCTCAGCATACACCTCCAAACACCCTGCCACCGCTGGGCAGCCATGCAAGTTGTCTATATGAATGCAATAAAAAAAAAACTCCTGAACAACAACTAGAACATTACTCCTAATGACGATCGCAGATAGAATGCGATCAAGGGGAAAAATGCCAGAAAAGCATTCAGTTACGTTTTACAGGATTTACCACCTGAAACTAAATGAAAATCTCGTCAAATCGAGAAAATTAAACGAGAATTCACGAAAAAGAAAATCCTGTCGTAGATCACACGACTAGACCCGACAATGTCTTGCTGCTTTAATATATATATATATATATATATATATATATATATATATATATATATATATAAAGCAAAACTGGTAAATAATGAACA
The DNA here is from genome assembly GCF_053919585.1 of Euprymna scolopes. Taxonomy (NCBI): domain Eukaryota; kingdom Metazoa; phylum Mollusca; class Cephalopoda; order Sepiida; family Sepiolidae; genus Euprymna; species Euprymna scolopes. Next base: position 105,111,586 of record NC_136495.1, read on the forward strand.
CTTGAAGAAGGTGCTCAATACTATTGAAGAGCAAATATAAAGTTACTGCATCGGTAATACGATTCACTAGCAGAAGGTATGTGTGACTAAACAGATAAAACGGTAATATAATAATATATATGTGTGTGTGTGTGTGTGGGTGGGTGGGTGTGTATGTGTGTGTATGTGTATGTGTGCCTGTATTCAAGTGTTAGCATATAATCTGCTAGCATCCTACATTTTTTTAACCAAATACCACCTATCACCCTCCTCACTAATTCATTCCATTTTCTTCCACTATGAACGATTTACAAAACTTGATATGTAATAAGTTTGTTTCAAATCTTATTACTTAATGAAAAATCACCAGATTATAAGTAAAAAATAATGACATAGTTATGACTAACTGTTTTACTAGTCACTTTGATAAAAGTAAAATATCTAGAAAAATGTAATGCCTTACTATAGTTTCTTGTAATAATAAATTGTAAGCATTTTTGTATATTTTGCTACAAAAATAAGAACTAATATTGCACGGAATATTCTGTTGATAAACATTCTATTGGCTGCTTATCTGGTGATGTTTTCAACTACCGTGGAATTTCCACGGGAGTCTGCTTGTATCGTATTAATCCATATTATACTGTTTTCTTGTTCGATCAGTCATAAGCGCGTATTGGAATTAAGAAATCCGAGGTCTTGCTATCGCTCTTACTAAGGTTTCAACATTCAAACGACAGAAACTATCCCTTAGAAGTGAATACTACTTACCAATGTTAATTACGAGATACCCAATGAACAAGAACAAATCAGGTTTATATATTAAATGAATAGGTGCACTCAACATCTTACAAAAAGCAGCAGATAAGGTTAGTTAATGGTATTGATCGAAAAGTTGTGAACATTAATTTGACAAAAAATACGAATTCTCCAAATTCTCCAACTTATCCAAATAATACATTTTATTAAATGTCGCATATTTAAACATCCGTCATTCTTAAAATTTAGAAAAAAAGTAAAGTAATATATTTTTCAGTGTAAGTAGTTGGTTCCTTATAGAAAGCATTAAAATTAAAAACGGATAACAAAAAGCTGGCTATATACACGACATCACTCATAGATTATATATTACAAATTACTTTGCAATCGACATAATCATATAGTTTTAAACGGATGCATTTCTGTACGTAACTGCAAACTCGCAGATAAATTTAATATATTTCATCAAGTACAACGATCTGAGGAATACCTTTAGGCACACGTCACCCATTTAAATATATATATATATATATATATATATATATATATATATATATATATATATATATATATATATATATATATACAGGCGGCAAAGGAAAATCCGCCCTTGTAATTTTTTTCAAAAACTTCAAATGTAAGCTAAATTTAAGTAACTGTTTAAACAAACTTTACCTCATTTGATTCGCCTTTTATTGTTCTATAATTGTACCTTTCATATTTGATTTTAATTGAAATATTCTAGTGACCACGTCAATTCAAAAAAAGAAATTTAAATTGAGGAGGCAAAAAAAATGTCCGCACAATGGAAAATTGTTACTTAAATGTAACTTTAGGACATTAATGCAACACAAATATAGCAGAACCCCAATGAACTAGTTATTATTTAGTAGGATAGCCCTTCTGCAATTTCACAACCTGCAATCTTTTGAAAATTCCTTGAATTAGACTCCGGGGGAAAAGACTATCCCATTTTGTAAATGTTTGTCCAAAGTTCTTCCAAATTTGAAATGTTATCATTGTGTAGCTGATGCTTCATGTAATGCCACGCGTTGTCGATAGGATTTTGGTCTGGAGATTATGCAGGCCAATCCAAACACAGAATATAATCCTCTTCCAGGAACGTCTTGACATTGCCTGCTGTGTAATGGGAGCATTATCCTCCATGAAGCTGGTAATATCATATAAATTCCGACCAAATACGGTAGAAAATGCTCAGTCAACATATTAATGCACTTGGTCCAATTAATTTGACCTTGCAAGCGAACTATAGTCCCTGGTACTAATAATGCCCAACATACAAACTGCACCTCCACCAGCTTGAAGCGTTGAAACTGAGCACCTATAATTAGATTCTTCGTCTTTCCTCCGACGGCCTACCACAACTACCTCGCCTATTGGCCTTGCTTTCGTCGCTCAAAAGCACTTTTGACCAATATGAGGGTCATAAGCTTCATTGCATCTGACGACATTCAGCCGGCGTTTTCTGTTCTTTACCGAAATCATCGGCTTAGTCTTGCAACATATTCTCGCAAATAAAATTCTTTAATCTGTTCTTTACAGAGAGAAATTTTTAACAAGATTGGACAGTTGTTGGATTGGGGAAGCCGTTTCAAATCTGTTACTTAGGCTGCGGATCTTGATAGCATTGTCTTCTCTGTAAGAAGTAACTCTATGACGAACAGATTAAGGGGCATCACGAACACTGCCTGTGTTCCTAACGATCATTAAAAGAAATTCGCTGCATGTAAATGTTACGTTGTATAACCTAGAACAACAACAATTCCGATTAGAGATAGTTTTGTTGCCGCTTGGTGGATACTTTAACCTGATTTGGGGGTGGGAATTTTAGCTGGTTTTAAGCGAATTTGTTTCTGGGGACTTTCTTTTTGCATCCTCAATTTGAAGTTATTTTTTTTAAATTGGCGCGAACACTAGAATAATATAATTAAAAGTCAAATATCGACAGGAATATTTATAAACATATTTTAATGTTTTCCGTTATTTCGTGCTTGAGGAATATTCGATTATGGCATGGGTACTTCATATAAAAGTTCATTTAAGTAGTTATCGCCTCAAATTTCGATAGGATTATGGTCTGGACATTGTGCAAGCCAAATTATTTCATGTAAAGAGCATGCAAACTATTGCAAAACAGAAAAATCATGAACTGAACGTTTATTGACCATGGTAACATTTATTTCTTGAATATTTATTTATTCGGGTAGTCGTTTGTTGGCTTTTCTGCTAAAAACTCTTACTAAATAATATCGGCGATATATCGAAAGAAAAAGAAACCAAAAGAGTTTTGAAAAATAATGGAGCTTTACTTACTTAAATAAAATAATCCGAAACAGCAAAATTGGATATTAAAAAAGTAAAAACGTAATTACTATAGTTTTTTAAATCAAAGAATCGATATAAATATGAATAAGAGGAAAATGGCGCCCTTTTGAAGCATGACAGCTTCATTTCAGTTTTTCAGTTTTTAACGGTGTAGTATTGCGCCGTCGAATTCAGAGTTGTACCATTGTAATGTAAAGAACACGCAGAAAGGGTTGTAATAAACTGAATTCTTTCTAGTACACCGATAAAAAAGCCTAAACAGATATATAAATAAAATAAAAAGGTTATGTAAATGTTTGTAAAAAGACATCTTCTTTTGACACGATAACAAGTAACGTTCCTTCTTTTTTCCTTCTTTCGACACAGTAACAAGTAACGTTCTTATTTTTTAATAGTTATCCATTTATCTATTTCCTAAAGAGGGACACGTGCAATAGAGAATGAAAAAAACAGAGTTATTAAAAATTTTTATCGGGAATTGTCTTAAGTTCTGATTTTTTTTTTTTTTGGCTTTCACTTTAATAAGAACTTGGATTTATGAGGTGAATTTATTCGACACGATATGATTCAACTCAAAACATAAATAAAATTTAATGTGGATTAAGACTAAAGTTAAGGTGTTATTGTGGATCCTCACCCCTTTTAAAAAAAAAACTTGTTAAACTTTGTGACATATTTGCGTTATATGGGGGTCAGGCGCGAACGAACATCCAATAATTTTATTATACCATATTTCTTCAAACTGAAACATAATTATCAAAGTATACTTATGCAAATAAATATGAAATATCGCTGCTAATGTTTGTGCCATATTTACATGGAGTACTGGCGCGAACGCAGCCCCCACAATTTTATTATACTATCCCTATTTAAATTGACCCATACTTATTATTGTATTCTTATGTACATCTATATCAAAAACACTTGTAAAGGTTTTTTTCATTTTTTAGTTCCATACTTTTGAACGCAGACCCAACAATTTTTATGAACCACTGTCCTGCCAGATCAAACATACCCATTCCTGATCCTCGATACATCTTCTATCATTATGTGTAATCATTTTATAAAATAGTCAACCATATAGTAGCCTATTCGTGGCCACACACACACACACACACACACACACACACACACACGCGTGCGCAGGCGTTCAGGTTTATATATATATATATAAAGTAAAAAATATATATACAAGTTATTGGCTCTGAGTATTGCAGCTATGGAAATCTCAATAGGTTTAATTACCTAGAACTATATAAAAAGTAAGCGTGTTATTACCTATATAAAAAAGAAAGCGTGAGAGATCTTGAATTATCAATCAATGTTTTATAGAAGGAAACATTATAAAATCATATATATATGTATATATATATATATATATATATATATATATATATATATATATGCACGATCGTTTGAGAAACAATATCCTTTTAACTATTCGATATTTACAAAATAACACCATTGAGAAATAAGTAAAATGTTTTTAGCAAAGGTTCTGAATTTATGTATTTTCAGATAAGACGTTTGTTCTTTCAAATCGTGAAATCTTTGTGGCAGGTACTCTAACCCGGTGCGCAGTTGATAGAGCACTTATTAAAATTCAGTTTAAAACTGACGCTTATTTTAGAGGTTCAATGTTCAATCTCCGCGGTGGGCGACACTTAAAATAAAATGGTGACTTCCTTAGGCGTTTTACTCAGGCCTGGCTGATGCATCAGAAGCATGCAATCTTCGTTAATAAATCAAATGTCATGTTAGAAATTCTGTGCAGAACCCCGAGTCCAACAGAAAGAACTTTGAGTTCTATAAGATACACTGGAAGTGAGGTGTGTTTTACATCGAGCGAAATGTGTAGGAATAACATTCAAGATTAGAATTGTAGTCCAAATCATAAAAACTAATCGTCTTATTTGGATTTTGTTGTATTCTCTACTCATGCGCCGCAGTGGCTAAAGTAGTCGATGAAATTATATTTGTAAAAAATACATTACTAGAGATGGTAGATTCAATTTACGACCATCTACCCCTGTATCGGTGCCAAAATACAATTGACCGAAAGAATGCTACAATATTGGATTTAAAAAAGTGCATCGTTCTAAATTCTGTGCAGATTCCTGACTTGTACTGAAAGATTCCCGAGTGTGACAGGATACAGTTGGATTGACCCTAGGTCGCATATATTGATACGTTCTGCACAGAAAAGGAACAATCCAAATAATACGAATAATCAATCATCTGCTTAAAAAATACATACCCGCAAGAACAGTGTCTTAGATTTAACATAGCTTCTGGTGTATAATCCCGCCCTGTCACTTAAATGGCATAAGACATTAAAATAAACTCCAAACGACAGAGAACGTTAGCTGTCAAATATAAGACAGCAAAGACCATCCCAACTTACAAATCCTTTATCTCCTCTGACGTTTCTATACATAATTTTAGCGAAATTGCATGCCAGAGAGGATTTTTGTCAATCGAAACAGATAAGTGTGCGGCCCCTGCTAATGTTTCTCTTCAAAAATAGGCACAAGCTAAGTATGAGGAAAAAAGGTATTTTAATAATATCGGCTTGTTATTTTCGAACATAATTTATGATATGAATTAAATAATAAGTAATCACTATGGGACTTGACTGCTTATAAAGTCCTTAAGGTATCATAATTATTAATGAATGTCACGTTGATGAGGAAGTAATCTGTGATAATAAGCAATAGCATAACTTGAATACGTGTTTACGTTAGACTTAAAAATGATTAAGTTATAGTAATCTAGAAAACAACCCGCGGTATTGTTTTCCACATACGGGAAGATGTACGAAATAATATTTTCTAATGACATTTTCGTTTAGATGTTTATACAGATAAAAATTAAGTAAAATTGTTTACAGTTGCTGTACCTGGATAACTATTGCGAAAGTTTTTCAGAGACGGATTAACAGATTGAGTCTCAGTTGAGTGTAACATAGCGCGTATGGGCGCGTGTGAAAATATCTACGACAGCCGAAGGATACATGGCTAGCGAAAATATTAGCAGCAGACGATAAAGTACGTATGGAAATTAGCAAGTGTGCGCGAGCTTTCGTCACACGAGCAGGTGAGAAAAATACATCACGTAACGAACAGTCGAAGCAAAGTTAACCGGACAGGATGGATGTGTGAAATTCAAGGGCGAGAAAGCACTGGCTGGTGCCGATTTGACTTTGTACAAATCTCATATGTGTGAAAAACAGGACTATGGAAAAATAATGAAATGCGTAGTTTACAAAATGCCAGTTTTGATTTATGTATTAATTATTACTTTTTCCTTTATGATGGTACAAGACGCCGTGAGGATCCGAGAAAGATTAAACTGTAGCGACACAGTTAAAAAGTATTATATATATATATATATATATATATATATATATACATATATATATACAATTATATACGTATTTATTTATATATATATATATTTATATATATATATATATTTATATTACATTTTAACGGAGTCGCTACAGTCCAAACTTTCTTTATATTTACACCCGCCATATATATATATATATATATATATATATATATATATATATATATATATATATTATAGCCACAATATTTAATACATACAGACAATAGTGTTTCATACGTTCGGGAATAATCACTGTATGAAGATATTATATATAGACAGGCATGACAGAAAAGAATAGACACACATAGAAGCATTTTATTTCTATAAACATATAATTGATAGAACAAACTCTTACGTAAATGGTAACAAATTTAATAACTATTCATTTTACCATCCCCTTTTTAATGCTAGGACCGTTTAAGGGATGGCATTGATCAGTTTACGAATATCATCTTCCTATGCAAGGCGTAATAATGCTAACAATTTAGGCTTTGAATATAGCTTACTTTTTAGCAATGGTGTCGGTCTAATATGCCCCAAAAGTTTTCAATTGGGTTCATATCCGGAGACTGACTTAGCCATGAAAGTTTATTTATCCCATTTGGGCTTAATGTCGCGTCACACTAGCAGAGTTACAAAGAGTTCCAACCGTCATAAATGGGGAGTTTACTTCGTTCATTCTACCACTTGAAAATATTGGTTGGAGTCCTTCATTCAATATTAAAACGTATTTAGTAGAAGTGATGTTTTCCTTTGCACTCCGGGTATAAGCGACCATCACTTCTAATTGCACTCGACAGCATAACCGAAAAACCTCTACATTTCAGCGTTGGCTGCAGTTTTTTTAAGTCAATGTTTTGCTTAGTGAGCGTCCATACCCATGTACTTCCTCTGTAAGGAAATAATGCAAATACCAAGATATGCTGATTAATTAGACGAATTGAAAGAATTACTGAACCCCTTTCAAAATAGGTTGACATAATAAACAATGTTAAATATCGCATTACCACGCGTGATTCAAACGTTTATACTAAGATCATGCGATTAATGTATTACAAAATACAAAATAGAAAACTAATATTTAGTGACACAAAAATGATGTTGTTTATATATGTATATATTTATTTATAGTTGACCGTCAAAAAACGACATTATTTTAGCACAGACTTAATAGAAATTTTCGCATGTTACCTCTAAACAGTTTTCAAATAGTATAATTATCCATGGTCCCCGAACGCTGCAGCACATTTGCAAATAAAACCGTAATTATAGAGATTTTACCATTCTATGTTACCACACAAATACTATCAGTAATCATGTATATACAGAACCTCTGGATTTTCATCTATACATATAATACGACATTTTTATGGAAAGCACTCTCTACAAGCAATGAACCCCCTTTAATGGTAAGAGCTAAAACGAAAAACAACTTCAAAGTAACACACAAGCAAACGACAATTGGTAAATAGCGAGATTTTGACCAAGAAAGCAACAACACTCTTCTTTTTTGTCAGAAACCTGACTCCTGGAATGTGAAGAGAAAGGGACAAAAATAAGATAAGCAAGGGCTGCAAACATGCTTAGAATTAACACAAGGTCTACTTTCTTCTTACCAAATATGCTGTAAAACAAAAACAACCAACTAAATAGCTGCTTCTGAATACGATATAACAAGAGCATCTCTATTCACGTCACTTGGCATTTTTCCAGTCGTTCGCGTCGAGTGCGAAATTCCACCCGGTCTTGTCAACGCTTTATCGATAAGGTATTACGTGGATTGACTATCATTATGCGTATATGCAAATCGCCAGCTGTTCAGTGGATGAAGATGGGATGTAAAATGCTTATTTCAACGCTTATTCTATTATTAACTGCATTAAACTAAGATGCCAACATCATTTAGCAAGATTTTCTTGTACACCATCTCGGCAAAACAGGAATAATTCAGCTAAATTTTGAAATAAAAGCAATAAATATTTCATTTTAATTATTTCACTTAGGCATGTAAACAGATTATCGTCAATGTTGAACTAATAGGGACAATTTATACAAGCATAATAATCTTATAAACGGGTGTTCATTTAGTTTAACAGAAATAAATGATGAGTACTGTGGAACTTGAAATTCCCAGGTTAATTGGATTATCGCTTTTTAACTTTGGTAACCAGAGAGCGACACAGCCACGTCACTTCCTGTTCTGTATATTCTATCTCTTTTACCTGAACGCTCAACAAGTGAAGATGTGACGATATCGCATTCCTGGTTGGCATGGCCTTCTACCCAACCCTTCTGACTAACCCGTCAGCCTATCATCAAATGCTAACCGCAAGTACCGTTACTCTCTTTTCAATGAACCCTTACTATCTATATCTTTATTCCTTCTCATGTAATTTCATGTAAATAAATCTACATTCTTTCACTACCATATATCGGTATGTTTCCTCTTGCGACCTTTGCTTCTCAATCACCTAGCATTCGTTAACTACATGGTGGATGGGATCGTCAATCACATAAAACACCATTCTGTCTTCCTCAGTAGAGAAGACGAAGAATTGAAAGCATTACAATTAATAACTGAACCTACAGCTGATCTACTTAGTCAACATGAAGCGATAATTATTCTTAAGTTATACATTATGACGTGTAAAAATGTTTTGCAGGTAAACATTCTAGTATATTTCTGATCATTTGAAAATAATAGAGAATCAAATGTACGTCGGGTGAAACTTGTTAGATTCAAGGATAGTTTTTTGTTCAGAAACTGATAAAAGGCGGATGCTACGTGACATGCTTTAAATGGAAACTAGAAGAGTTATGATGGTCAAGCGATTAACGTCAAGTTAGTATTTTGTTTGTTCTACAAAAATCGTTTTACCCTAAAATGTAACTTTCTCGCAATCTTTGCCTATGGTTATACTGACAATTTCTCGGTTAAATTCGACACACTATTGTAAAGAGGTTATACTGACAATTTCTCGGTTAAATTCGACACACTATTGTAAAAATTTCTAACTCAAAACTTTATACTATGTTGTCAAAACTTCCAAGTCCACAACTCGTCTCCCTATTCGTATCACGCCAGTTTTTATTCACTTATTTGCAGCTCATGTGATCGTCAACCATAAAACTAACTGGTTGTCTTCATTTTAAGCTTTCTTTTCCTCTTTTTGTTTCAAGGCCGACATTTGAAGCCGCACACATGCTAGCCAAGTAAAGTACGCTTACCCCCCCCGTACTCCTGATGATAAACAGGGCAGCAGGAGTATTGGTATTTTTCCGGTACTTCTCGAAGTATCGGAGGCGTCACATCCTCGTTTTCTTCTTTCTCATCAGTTCCATCATCGCCACCAGTATGTTCCATATTCCATTTTTCTGGTTCCGTAGGCAGTATTTCTCTGCTCATCCGAAAGGACATTAGAAGAGCAGGATTATACTCAAATTGCGTATTAGCCTTCTCACTGTCTTTAGAAGAGACATAGATGGGGGTGAACAGCTTTCACATGACGTGGAACATCGCCAATCAACATCATCTGAAAACCAATTCTTTCATGAATTTGTTCACTACCAAAATCGTGTAGTGCACCGAGCATTCAGGGAGTTTACCCAAACACGGTCTCTCAGTTTATACGAGGTGTCGGCAACTCTCACCACTCATGATGTTACATCTACTCTTTTATACGCTGTTTGTAGCGGTAAATCTCATTGGCTGGTTCAGTTGCTGGTGTTGCATCGTCGCTGGGTTTCACATTATCCCATTGTGCAGCTTCTGGAATTCAAAACCGCGGACTGGCTGCAGTTCTATAACGGTGTGATGACACAGCTCTGTTATACTTTAATAACTCATGTACATCTGTAACGCATACCAATCCCCAATTCGGCTGTAAATTTCTGAAATTCTTGGCATCGTAATGTAGAGGCATTATCACTCAGGAAGCCGAAATTGTTTATGGTTAAACCAACAATTCCGCGGGTTAATTCGACACATTGATGCCAAACTTAAAAATCAAAAACTACATTCTGTTGTAAAAACTTCCAAATCAAAAACTTGACATCTGTAGTTAAAATTTCCAATTTCAAAACTAGACACTCTGTTGTCAAAAGTTCTAATACACAACTCTCCCCCCTGTTCGCTTCACCTTCGTTCTCATTCACCTGTCTCATTTACATAGAAACGACGACAAACTGCGTCGCTCACGTGACCAACAACAATAAATCCAACTGGTTGTCGCCACTTTAGCGTTTCTTTCTTTCGTTTTTTTTTTGTTACACGACAATTTTTTAAGCACAAACACGAGTAAGGATTCATACAATCTTACGATAATGAATGGAAATTAAATGAGAGAACTCGGAAATTCCTCAGAAGCACAAATCAGTTAATGTTACTTTGAAAATGTTTTAGTATATGTAATATATATTTTTTTTAATTTTCCTTCAAGCTTACTGCTAATGATTTAGAATAGAAATTAAGAAGACAAAACTTATATTAGTATTTTTGTATGTGCGAGGGACAAACACGGCGGCAAGGTAGAAATTCAAATGGTGACTTTAAAAGAGTAAGCTTGTTCGTGTCGAACGCAAGGTTGCCAAGAAAAATCTTTAAGAGATCTTAATGCAACCGAAAACAACTAGAGTTTTACGCATTTTATTTTTATACACAGTGACTCCTTTTCCACCAGCTTGTGTTATTTTGATTGAGCCACTCCTATATCTCTCACGCATACGAACACACTAACACACACTATCTCTCTCCATCTCTTCCCTCTCTCGCTCGCTCTCTCTCTCTCTGTGTGTAATTCTCTCTGCTTAGATTTTCTATCACGTGCTTAAATTCATTTAAATTTTATTTCATTTCAATGGATGTTATTATACACCAGAATAATTAAATTACGAGGTTCCTTAAATGAGTTTCCGAAAATTTTCCGAATGTTTACTTGTATTGATAATACGCACATGACAATCTAGTCCCCTTCGAAGTAATTTCATCCGGCTACTATGAAGTTGTTGTACCGTTCTAACAACTTCTGGAACACCCCGTTGAAGTCCTCTTCTGTAAGCGTGTCTATAGAACTCGTCACAACCGCTTTCATCACCTGCAGAGCCTCATAACGACTACTTAAAAAAGTTTTTCTGGATCTTAGAAAATGGCCAAAAGTCCAGGGAAGAATGTCTGGGCTATAGAGGTAGGGGTGAGAAACTGTCTTGATGTTCATTTTGATCAAATACTTTGTGACAAGTATGGATTTGTGGACTGGTGCTTGTTCTCGTGAAAATGTCGCTGAGGAGTACTGCCCTCTCTCGACAGAGCCTCTTCCTGAATTCCCTTTTATTAAATATTTGAGCTATATATTTTTATATAATATTTTACATATGCCCAATTTTATAAAGGACATTCAGAACGATATTTGACGTCCACTTTGTTACGATAAAATAAAATCCTTGCTTCATATCGAAAACAAATCAACAAATCAGCACTGAATAATTTAATTATATCTCATGCCGGCATATAAACGCTACCGCGCATTCTTCGAATTAAGTACTTCGATTGCCCAATTGTTTTTCCGTGAGAAACTCTCGGCCTCAAACATAAAAGTACGAAGTATGTGGATCGTTCCTAATTTTATACTTCATATTTTTATTCTCAAACAGTTACGGAAACAGGAATAGTACTATATAAACGCTTCATCTTTTGTGCTACAAAATCAAGTCACAGCAAGTGTAATTGCCCTTTACCAGCACTAAACACTGTGTGGGCATTCGAAGCGCGCTTTGTCATACAAGGATGATCCAAAAAAATAACATCCTCTTTATTTTAACTACAAAAGTGTAAAAGCCAAGGAGACGGAAGTAATATGATGAATACGAGAAACCGTTTATTTTTTGGCTATATATTTCTTCTCATAATCACCGCGATTATCAATGCACTTTTGGTAGAAATTAAATGACGCAATCGCGCTACTAAGGCACACGCCTTACAGAAGTTGCTTTCTTAGAAACTCTTACCGTAAATACCAACAACAGTGAGATGGCACTTTCAGGTAATAAGTATATGGTTAATCATAATTGTAATCCAATCTTAAATCCGTTGATCAATTTGCGATAAATAAAAATAGGAGGCATTATATTTGAACGTCACTCGCAGAAAGTCTTGAATTTAGTGAAAGACAATTTATAAAGTTGTTAATTGTTTAATGTTAGCGGCGAAATAACAATTTTTTTTTGTTCATTTTTTTGCTATTAGTATTAAAGAGATCATATTATATTTATTTACAAAATAATGAAATCCACTTGCAAGGATGGGATCCTGGACTGGTGTAATGTCCAGGTGTAAAATGCCACTGATCCGATTTGAAAAATTTCTTCCTGAACTCCCTGAAAACCTGGAAGCGAAATAAAACTATTTAAATTTCCAAATGTATTTGCTAACATTTGAGCTTAGCTTAAGAAGACTTTACAATCAAGCGACTTAACCGTACGAATGTATATATGCACATTAGTTCGCCGTACGCTTTTCAGATTCTTATTTTTCAATGTAGGAAATTTTAGTTTTTTTTAGACTAATCGAAGTCGTTCCACGGGTACAAAAACCTACGCATCAGGTTTCAAGTTTTTAGACCAGGATAAACACAGTAGTTTGAAAGAAATTGCTACGCGCAAATATAAACACATGCATACACGCATACGCACAATACCAATTGTATATATATATATATATATATATACATATATATATATATATATATAAAGAGTGAAAGAGAGATACGGAGCGAGAGAGAGAGAGAGATATGGGGAGAGAGAAAGCGGGAGCGATAGAGATTGTGGATTGTGACGTAATCCCTCATTGGGGAACTTTAGATCCCCCCATACGCCCGAGGAGGGACGATTAGCTATGCTAAGATAGCTTTTGACCGATCCCCGGTAACGGTCGGTGCCTCGGGAATTTAGGGTGGATAAATATATATATATTTCAATTCATTGTCAAAATAGATATATTTGCTTTTTGGTTGGAAAAACCGGAGATATTTTGTTATTTGGAAAAACTCAACAACAGGAAATGTGAGGATGTTTGAAGAACATATTGCACTGGCTGAGTGCTGGGTGATGACTTCAAGGTTATTGGATTTTAATCTTGAATTGGATCTCAGATCGCGGTTTAATCGCTCACACGCAGTTGAAATTTAGCGTGATTTGATTAGCTGGGGAGACTTCCACCCCACCCACATTGGGTCGATACGCTGTAAAATTAGTCAGATTGTTTTTTTGATTTCGGAGAGAATAGATCGTATAGAGACCGCCATTCCCTGAGAACGCGACCCTTCCTCTGCCTCCTTATCCACCCGTCTGGCGCTGTCTGTGAAGACTTTGAAAAACTTACTAAGAACTGAATGATATTTGTAAAAACATTTGTACATAAGTTTGTGAAGTCAATTCTGTAGAATAAAGTTTCACGTGTTTGTTTTTCTTCCTGCCTGCGGCTTCGATACTCGCTTTCAGCATACAAGATGCAATGTAACAACCCTCAGGAAAGGAATTGACGATATAGGCCGAGATTCCAGATGAACAGGAATCCTAGCATAGCTTCATTAGAAAAAGGTCTTACAAGAGATAAATAGATATATTTATTAACATTTTTCTAAATTGTAAACATGGCATCCATGGAAATATGTATTAGAATTATAATCCATAAAACTGTAATTAGATACTAAATAAAATGGTTTCAATTAAAACTATATATTTAAAACATTTATATCCGATACATGATAGGAATATTTGAAAGTCTATTGAATAATATTGACGATGGAAATTTTCTTAAGCAATATATAAAAGTTCTAAATGATTTTATCGATTAATAATTTAACCATTACTTCACGGAGCATTGACACAATTTACTGGCATAAAATAGACAACTATTTTGAAAACATCTATCTATCAATCGATATAACTCTCTTTTTCTCTCTCACACACTCTCGCTCTCTATCTATCTATCTATCCCTCTCTCTCTCTCTCTATCTCTCTCTCTCTCTCTCTCTCTATATATATATATATATATATTTATATACACGGAATGTTTACAGCACCACAATTCATGAATTGCTTTAGTATTAATTAGAATAATTATATATATAGTATTTTAATTAAAATATTATGACGTATATATATATATATATATATATATATATATATATATATATATATATATATATATATATATATATATATATTTGTTTACTGTTTTGGGGGGAAAGAATTCCAACAAAGTGCTCGATTATAAAGAACAACTTTTTTCGATATAAGAGTTTAATATTTGTTCATTTATTTAATAGTACAGAAGTTCAGACAAAAACATTGGTACCGTCGGTTTCAAGCCCAACATAAAAGGGGGCCAGTTAATGGTAAAACGTAAATGATGTTAGGCTCTCCTCAGCCATGTTGTTTCTGTCTAAGGAAAAAATTTCAGACCCGCATTTATTTTTTTTATAATAATGTTCATTTTTATTTAAGTATAGCTTATTCCTATCTCTTTATATTTTATTTTATTCTAATATGAATTTTCTATTTTTTTTATTTTTATTTAATGCATTTTATTAAATATGTACTGTTCTGTTTTTGCATGGTTTCCGGTCTGCCTTCTGTTTATTTAAGATAAAATAAAGGGGATATAATCCATGTTTCAGTTGGTCCAAGGGAGGTAATTAATCTATCTTATTCATTTTTTAACCTTTTTTATTTTATTTCATTTTAAATAGTTGAGGGAGGGATGCAGGCTATTTGATTTCTTATGCACATAATAAAATGCTTTTAAACGTGCAACATCCTTAGGTCGAATCTTTTACAGTGTTTTAGAAGGTAGCCATACAGCCGATAAATTACCATTGATTCTAGAATTTGCACCTCTATGTAAAGTAATAAATGCAAAATGGAATACAAATAGAAGTTTGCCCATCAATATAATTCTCTCTAAATATCCCCAGGCGCATTTAAACAATTTTATACCCTATTTATCACCCTATCTTTCTATTTCTTTATGTTGTTTCTTTGTTACAATTTTCATAATTAACAGAGATAATTAGGATACAATGTCCATATAAAAAATGTATACTTCTAAAAGATGTGGGAAAAATAACGCAAATTTTCTAAAGGAATTAAAACACAAACATGTGCTCATATTAGACAATACTGTTTGTATGAATAAACTAATTATAATTTGTGATTGTAATCGTGACCCGTTCGATAAGCATCAGAGTTTCAATGGATTTTCAATAAGAAAACTGCACCAACTCATACATTATATATATATATATATATATATATATATATATATATATATATATATATATATATATATACCAGGCATTACCCGTAAATCTTGAATTAACTTGAACTTTAATTTATCGTTAAAATGTCAATTTAACTTTAATTTAATATGAACTTTATTTTTGCAATGACGTTAGATTTGATATTAACATTTATGACGCTATCTGCTATAGCATCTTATATAACGTATATAGCATGCATATATAACATTTTCTATTATCTAGTACCTGACATATAATGTAAAATACAAACAGATATGGATACGGATTTATTGTAATATATATATATATATATATATATATATATATATATATATCGAGAGAGGGAGAGAGAGTTAGAAAGCGATAGAGAGACAGATTGATGGATAATAGTTTCGAAATTATCAATCAAGTTTTCATAGTAATCATAACAAAATCAAAGTTATATGTACGACCGTTTCGGAAAAGATATGTTTTTATTCATCCGATATTTACAAATAAAACCATCGAATTAAAAAAAAATATCCTCATCAAAGATGTTTTCCGAACCTGATGGTTAAAAATTCAAAAAAAAAAACAACGAGAAACTCTCCATACACAGCGGTTCACAAACTATATTTACTTCGATAATCTTGTTTAATTTTGTGTTCTCTCCTCCTCCCCCATTTATGCTGATGAGAAGACGATATCCAGAAATATTTTACTAGTTTTTTTGTAAATATCAAATGAATAAAGGTATATCGTTTCTGAAACGGTCAGACATATAAATTTGATTTTATTATCTGTCGACATATGAAAACATGATTGATAATTTCACAATTATAAATCTCTCACGATTTCTATTTATATAGTTCTTGGTAATTACACCTATAGAGCTTATCATTACTGCAGTACTCGGAGCACAGTGCCTTTCAATATATTTTGCTGAGGCTTTGTTCATTAAAGTCTATTGCACTCCATAGTATATATATATATATATATATATATATATGTATATATATTTCTCTAATTTTTCTCCTTTTCTCCCTCTATCTCCCCCTCTCTTTCTTCACACACATACACACACACGCACACACACACACACACACACATATATATATATGTATATATATATATATATATATATATATATTATCTCAATCAATAAAGAGGATTTTGCATTAAAGGGGTATTTTTTTATCTCGCAGATTCTATTTAATAATAAGAGGAAATGCATTCCAGTTTCCTGCGGATGTAAGATATCAGAAGAATGTATAGATCAGGAAGAAAATTTCTTTAAAATCTCCCATGAATAAGAAATCGAATTTCACGACATTTTTTTCTGTAGGCATCCATTGTGCGCCTACCGTCATATACGATCCTCACTTTCATTTTTCAATTTCTTCAAGGCCAAAACCGTGATGCTTATTAAACTCATATTTTATGGTTATCCTGATTTTTTATAGGATGATTCGATTAATGTCAATTATGAAAGCTAATGGTGGGCATGGAAACTATAAGAATAATCTTTATATTAGAAATATGCACGCGCAATGTTCAAAATGATTATTGAAAGCATAGGTGTTTATATGAAACATATTAAGAAACTTCTGTGTATTACAAATTTGTTTGAGAGGAATATAGTCCTCATACGTTGACTGATATGAAATTGTAGGAGCTATAACTTACGAAAAATTCTATGTTCATATGTCCAAAGAAACAACTGAATTAATAACTTTATTAAACATCGTGATTCATAGACAAACTATTAATAAATTACTCTAATAAAATATATATGTATGAGAAGTTTTTATACGAGTATTATTTGCCGATTTCTGCTATTAGTAATTATTATCTGACAGTGCTCGTAGAAATGTTTTATATCAAAATGTATTCACTAAATAGATCTATTCGATACTTAGAAATACTTCGTGAAAGAAGGAATATAGGATTTTGACTAAAGTTAAGAGCTTATGCAGCCCAACATCAAAAGTCCATTTGAGAAATTGTATTATTAAAGGAGCAAAACTGCCTGGCATATAAAACAAACAGTATGTTCTTTGATATGAATGTATCTGCTTAAAGTACAGCTGCAGCATGGCACTTGACTTTTTTAATTTAAAACTTAAATGCTAAACATTATCAACGCACAAGCAGTAGAACATGGTATATATAACCAACAGTAGTTTTTTTAGATATGGCAGGGTGCATTTAGAGAACAATTAAAGCATGATAATTAACTTCTGATTTAAAACTTTTATTCAAAACATATATTTATATAAATTTATGTAATACCTATATATATATATATATATATATATATATACACGTATGTATGTATATATATATATGTATATATATATGTATGTATATATATATATATATATATATATATATATATGATGAAAACGATGGAAATAGTATTCCGACAAAATAGAGAAAATAAAAAGGAGCACACCGTATTATGTGTTCATCAACGTTTCGTCTTTATTTCATCCAGAGGAAGTCTCGAAATAATGACGAAACGTTGGTGAACACATAATAGGGGTTGTTCCTTTTATTCTCTCTCTCTCTCTCTCTATATATATATATATATATATATATATATATATATATATTTCTAAAATCAGCAGAATGGTTTCTACTGAATAATGCAGATACAGGGCTGCTAAAAGGTCCTGTTACACTTTTGTATCTTTGGCTTAAGTTGTATTGATTTACTTTTTATTTGGTAAAAAAAAATCATTAAATCCATGTGATATGATTTTCAAACGGTTTGTTGACTCTCTATGACCTCTATCAGAATTAATGGCACCGCTCAGCCGTGGTCTGACAAGATTTATGGATGTACTCCTTCCTCATTGAGGACCACGTGTGGTTTACGGCAACCTTCAGTTCTTGAACGTTACTGTGGCGACACTTGCTCGCAATGTGCGTCCAGATACCTTAGTCCAATTGATTCAAATCTGGTGATTGCGGGGACAAAAATCATTCAACCAGTCCTAAACGATTTTGGCGTTGTGCGAGGGTGCCCCATTTTTTAAAGACATGTTTATAGTCACGAGCGATAAGCCAGTATCCACTCGGCGAACCACATTCGAGGCATCTTATCTTCATTTAAAGAAACAACTTCAAACATTATAACTGACGCCGGGTGTTTTGTCGTGAGGACATTACGCACTATAGAAACATCTTTACCGAAGGGCACGACTCTGTCATTCTTTTTACTCACGAAATGGTAACCGTGAAGGTTTCTTCGTCCGAAAAATGATGATTCGGTTTCCATGGTTTTTGACGTTGTTGCGAAGCATTTTACTGCGCTCAATGCGCTTCTTTTTTATGCCCACCGTCAACAGCCGAATGGAAGATTTAAATGCCCAAACAAGCTGATTTGAGTTTTATAATTATATAGCTTGTAAGTGTTATTTTAACCCTGGAATGGAGAGATATAATACTGGAAGATAGGTAGGTGAGGTTCGAGAGCAAACATGTGGCCAAGAGAGGAACATGGCGTGAAGGGGGAGAAATGGAAAATATTTCCACGCTGGATAGAGCATCTCAGCGGGAGAAATTGCTTATCGGTTTAATTAATGTAAGTATTTATTTTTACTTTGGTCTAAAGTGGAAACGTTGTGTCCAAAGGTCATATTTTATGATTATCATAGTTATTGCAGACATTATGTCTATTCCATATGTGATAATGCATTTAATCTGACCTATTATTTCTTTCTTATTTTACAGATAAACTACATTTATTCCTTTGTAACATGCATCCATATAATCAAATCAACAACGTGTAAGATGCATACATTACTCTCTCCTCTAATCTTGATTACGTTGTACAATGGGAAAAGGAGTGGCTGGTCATTTTTAATGCATCTAAAACCAAACTCCTATCTTTACATCATCAACGTTCTTATCACCATCTGCCATCAATTAAAATGAATGGTTCTCGTCTTGGGGAGGCCTCAAGTTTTGACCTTTTCTCCTGATCTTCAATGGAATACGTACATCAAATCTATTGCCAAGGCCGTTGAAAAAATGGTCGGATCCCTCTATCGATACAGTAGATATCTCACTACTGTTGCAATTTTCTATCTATGTAAGAGCCAGGTAGGTCCAAGGATGGAATACTGTTGACACATATGGGCAGGAGCTGCTAGAAATGCACTTGTCCTGTCTTGATAGAGTTAACAATAGACTTCGCGGCCTCGTGGGACATGTCCTTTTCTGTTGGCTGCAACCTCCTTCTCTTCGCTGCAACCTCTTTCTCACAGAAGAGATGTTGCGAGTTTGTCTCTGCGTTATCGATATTTTCATGGAAAGTGTTCGACTGAGCTTCAATCTATGGTCCCTCCTCGCCAAACTTTCACAAGAAACACTAGTCAAACCGTAAACACTATCAATAATTCCGTCCACTCTTTATCTGTACCTAAACCTAAACGTAGATTCCATGATCAAAGCTTTTCTCTTAGAACTGCAGGCCTGTGGAATTGTCTTCCGTTTTCCGGCTTGCAAGCTGTCTATAATATGGTGGTCTTCAAGTCCAATGTGAACAAGTTTCTGATGAGCCGTTCCACTTAAGTTAACAAATTTACCGAACTTCCATTACTATTGATTACTATATTGCCCTTTTGACTACTGTACACTCTTTAACCCTTATCCGTGAGTGGCCTCTTGACCGTGATAAGTGGTGACGCATATGTAAAAAAACCAAAAACAATTACTTACATGTGATTCAAATATAATTGGTGTCATAGAAGTAGAATTTTTTATATTAACATGCACATAGGCATTAAAAAACCTAAAACTCATGTATATGCAAAAATATCAATATCTACGAATTCGGAATTCATGTAAATTAGGAACGAAACAGGACAAAATAAATGAAACCAAATCTATTACAAAGATAATTACTAGAAACATAACATGCATTCTTATAATGAAATCAACAATATGAAAGATGCGTACATTGCTTGCATGTGCTTTAAATATAATTGCTATCGTAGAAGTTGCATTTTTATATTAACATGCACATAGGAATGTAAAACACAAAACACATGTATATACGCAAATATAAATATCCAAAAGTGCCTTCTGAATTCAGAGTTCATGTAAATTAGGAACGAAATAGGACAAAATAAATAAAATAATATAAATTTAACAGATAATTACTAAAAAAATACATTTGTTAAATACATAATAGAAAAATTGATATTAGAAAAATATAGAGAATTAAGGAGGAACCAGCTATAACTAAATAAAAATGAACATTATTAGAGATAATAAATACGGTCCTAGTTTTTCCTCCGTAAAACAAACACAAAAATAAGGTAGACGAGAGCCTAACATTTCCCATTAACTGGTCCACCTTATGTTAGGTTTGAAACCGACGATTCCAATGTATTTCTGGCCTTCTGTATAATTACACACACACACACGCACACACACACACACACACACACACATATATATATATATATATATATATATATATATATAGTTATCTCATATTTATGTTGTAATTTTTCATTGGATTTAATGAATATTTTTCCTACCATACTAAACAATATTTATACTAGTTTTGTAAAACAATATTTTTAATAAATTAATTTTATTTATGTTAATTTTATAATTAATTTTTCAGTAAATATCAGCAAACAAGTTTTAAATACTTATTAATTCTCACAGCAATTTCATATGAATATTCAAATTTGCAATAAATTTTACCCTATTACATTTTGTAATGCATTATATGCATACTCATGGACATCAAAAAATCATAATCTGATCTGGATTATACCCTCCTTCCTGGCCTTGCATGTTATGAATTTGTATCTTTTTTATACATTGAGCCATATTTCACGTTCAAATATGTGTTTTTCTATTTTGTCCTGTCGCAAATTTTTATGCAAACTTTGCTTTTAAATTTATTTACTACACGGCAAAATTTAATGACTACCTGTAAATATTATTTCGTTAAATACTTTTCTTCTGATTATAGTAGCCATTTATTGACACGCCATGAAATAAAGAGAAAACTTATAACCTTTATAATGTACAGAATTTTATTCCAACCCTTTAGCGGAAAACGCGATGCTGTTTGTGTAAACAAATGGAGCTTAGGTCAGTTGGACAATGTTCATACCATTAGAATATCGCATACCAACCTTCGTCACATCCATTTAGCGTAATGGTGAGAAGCGCCGGCAGTCACCTGTGCTGTTGAGTTTCAATCATGGCTTGAGGTAGTTGCTGGTCTGGTCATATTCATGAGATACGACACTGTAAGAGTTCTTATTTTCTAATTATGAACTAAAGCGTGCTACGCTGAGAAGACAAAATTCACACGGTAAGACGAGCGATCTATGTACACCGAAACTACTTTATCTGCATAGTTACCAGCATTCCCAATGCACTTTAGCCAACCATCTTTTGATGCCTCAGTTATGAATGTCTGGAGCGCAGTTTGTCACTCGCATCCCTGTCACTGTTCTTAAATCGACGAATCCATTTCTAAATTGTGTTGTTATTAAGAGCATCGTCTTCGTAAATGATCTACAGTCGCCGGTGAATATTGCTCGGTCTATTTATTTTTTATTTACAAGCAGTTCAAGTCGGTTGCGTTAGGGCCCTGTGTACTGTTTATAATTAAATATGCATACGTATATATACAGGGTGTCCACAAAGTCTGGCTACATTATGTAGCCAGACTTTTTGGAAGAATCCTGTAGCTTATGTAGCCAGACTTTGTGGGCACCCTGTATACACCCCCTAGACACACGTGTATATATATATATATATATATATATATATATATATATATGTTAAAATGTTAGACTCATGTCCAGGTAACCTACATCTTAAAATTCAAGTGTTCAAACCCAAAATTGGGAGAGGAGTTTAGTAGAGTCTGCAAAGGTCAACAATGTCTACTTTGACATCTTGGCAATCAACTTTTCGCCCAAAATCTGATTAAAAAGCTTATTGAACGTCTAAATACCCTATATGTAAAATTTCAAATGTTTAGACAAACAATTGTCTGAATTGTTTGCTCGAGAAAGCAAAGTCCAAATCGTTTGTATTTTGACCTCTTCACAGCCGAATTCCCGGCCAAAAATGATTAAAAAGTTTGTCTTATGTCTACATACACTTCATATACAACGTTAAATGTTTAAACCAAAAATTGGCCTAGAGATCAAATTCATTTTTTTTTAATTTGGACCCCAATTTAGACCCCTTAACATTTATACTTTGGACTGAAATCAAAGTAAAAAGTTTGATCCATGTACAAGGAATTTGCATCTAAAATAAAACGTGTTTAGACCCAAAATTGGCGGAGGAATTTGCCAATGTTTTCAAAGGTAAAGTCGTTTAACTTTGACCTCTTTACAACCATATTTTTGACGGAGATCGATTGAAAGATTTTACCCAAATCCCAATGCCCCTTATGTTAAATCTTGAGTCCGTATATTTAAAATTGGCGGAGTAATTTGGTAGGGAAATGTACACAGAGACACACAGACAATTTCACTTTTATAGATATATTGACAGATTAATTTTCTCTAGGGGAAATCAACGACGCATTTT
This sequence comes from Euprymna scolopes, assembly GCF_053919585.1. Lineage (NCBI taxonomy): Eukaryota > Metazoa > Mollusca > Cephalopoda > Sepiida > Sepiolidae > Euprymna > Euprymna scolopes. The sequence continues at coordinate 105,134,925 of NC_136495.1, forward strand.
CGCCCCTGACGCATACCAATGACTTCGGTTTTTTAAGAATCTCACAGAGTCAATATCCACAAGAGAGGCATCTGTATACGTATGAATCTGTATATATATATATATATATATATATATATATATATATATATATATATATATATATTTAAAGTGATGATTGTGTAGTTTCAACGTCAATCAACAATTGTGTGTTTTTAAGCCTTTTATTATATATATATATATATATATATATATATATATATATATATATATATATATATATATATACATACGTTTTAGTTTTTATCACCGCATCGTTCTGTTAAGTGACATTTTTGTCTCAGCTACCCGGCCGTTTTTTTTTGGCCGTCTGTAGCTTCCTCAGACTTTTACAGACCAACATTTCTGTAAAAGTCTGAGGAACCTACAGACGGCCAAAAAACGGCCGGGTAGCTCAAACAATAATGCAACTTAACAGAAAGATACGGTAATAAAAAATAAAGCGCATATTTTCTCTACAACAGTATTGAACCTTTTCTTCAGTTTTTATTATTTACCATTTCTACTAAATATATATATATATATATATATATATATATATATATATTAAATAATACAAAAACTGTTAAAAATAATAAGGAAATCATAATATGGATATAAAAAATTGATTATGACAGTAATAAGGAAAATAATTAGGCATCTCGATTTGATCAATTTATTTATTCATAGTTCGGCATATGTGTGAGGGCAATGATTAATTATGGTTAAAAACAATAAATCGATTTATAAATACATATTGATTTCCTTAAAATCCAAAGTTAATTGAATGATACACATTTAATTAATAACAAAATGTATTTACTCATAACCATTCTTGCAGAGGTCAATTTTATAAGTGCTGTTGTACTAAATGCGTTAAAGCTTTATTATAATGAATGTACGCCATAAATCTAATTTTGTAACAGTAAGTATACACCTATTCATCAATAAAAGGTGTGTGTTATATACAAGATTGCCCACTTGAAGTAGCCCAGCCAATGTAGTAGATGGAAGGAAGATGCTTTTATAGTTTAAATTAACCATGGCAGTTCTTAAACTACTTCTAGTGTTATAAGAGATTCTTGCTTTGCACTGTTAACATCTATGATTATCTGGGTACGTTTAATAACGTTTTAAGACACTGCCTCCAGATCTTCTTTGGTGAATCTCCTGATAGCGTTGGTAATGTTCTCTTCGAGTTGGTCTAGATTGTAAGGATTATTACTATATACTTTTTGTTTTAAAGTCCCCGCAAAGATATAAAAATCAAATAAAAGTCCGGTGAACGTGGTAGTCTTATGTTCACCACTTTTCTGGCTTTCGTAAACATGTCATGAACTCGTGTCAGTGATCTGTGAGACGTGTGGCATGTAGCATTATCTTGTTAGAAAAAGAATTGCATTTTGTCTTGTGGTGTCAGGTGGTCATTAAGAGAAAGTTTAGCGAAGTTGGGCTACATTTAATGGGACGCTTTATATGAAAACAATTGCTTAATGAAAGATTAGATTAGATTGGGCTATTTAAGTTGGTCGCTTAATGCGAAGAAATTGCTTAGGCTAACTTTAGATAGATTGGGCTACTTTTAAGTGCGGCATCCTGTAGTTAATCAGTGATTATTAATCTGATCTAATTTGAGGTAAATTTTATTTTTATTGATGTAACCAAAACAGGTTTAAACATATAACGACCAAATCTCTTTATTCTTTCGGTGATGTGTTTTGCAGCTTATCTGTTTAGCTACTTTTATAATTTAAATATCGTTATATTTTCAAACGATAGCCGAGTAACTTCGTAAACAAGTCTTGTATTGTATGAACGGCAGTACATCTTTAGGTAGTTGGCACAAAAGGTAACTACAAATAGCTAAATAATTGTAAGTCATATTGAATTTGAATTCAAGTCTTAGTAATTCTGAAGTTTTTTTTTTAGCGTGCGCAGCACTTCAAATGCAATTGAAAAATTCTTACGATTCTACCATGTGATTATTATCAAAACGACAGCATTCTGCAAGCATGGATTGAGTAAGGGGATCTGTTGTAATTCCCTTTTAAAAGATATATTGCTTTTCTAGGTGTCTTTAGAGAAACCCCACTGCGCCTTTCGCGCGCTGGCGTGTATCTATTAAGGTAGAATTACAAGGTACAAATGGAGAAGATAGACGGTTACGTCAACAGAACGATGTCCGAAATAAAATTCAAAGTAAAAAAAAAAACATAAATATTAGAAATTTATTTATTATCATTAAAAAATATAGAATGGAATTGACATTAGAATGCGTATTTATTAGAGACATTGTTGCATTGTTCAAACGTGAGAAAATATTTTGTAACTGTTAATAACCGCTTATGAAGGCCATGTGCCACGAAATGATATGAGTTTAAGCATGTACCATTTGAAGTCGGTATTTATCAATGTATTTTTTAAAATTATTCATGGACAATTTAACAGTGTGTTTTTGATGATATCTGATTTGATTTCCGCAATTGCTAGGCTACAAAATAGCACATGTATATTATTTTTAATTGGAATTAATTATTGAGATGAGTATTATTTCTTAATTTATTTATTGCGGACTATTATGCTCATCTTTCAGGGCTGTTGTTTCACGACGTATCGGCCACCTGACGAAGGACAAAGAAATAGTTGGCCGAAATGGCGTGAAACAACAACTAAGAAAGATGAGGATAATAGTCCGCAATAAATAAATTAATTTACAAAATAGAAGTTTCGCTGTAATGATTTCCACGAATGTTATCCCTTGCATAACGCTCCTGACTTACTTTTACAACTGTATTAAGTGGTACACTATTCTTTTAATAAGTTCTATGCTTTTCTTGTACAAGCATTTCAAATTGCCATGGATTCTTTAAAATTCAGTATGTTATTTCTTTATATCGTATAAGATGACTGGCCATTTTTATGATTTCAGGTTCACATGAAAAGCTGTAGGAGGAATTCGAACACACCCTACTAACGTCTGATTGTAACCGCTGGTTTATTTCGAAAATTTAATCTTGACGTGAGGACATTTTATAAAAACGGTATGCAATAAAAATTCTGTTTTAAACTTGGAAAAATATAATAGAAACGAATGGAATTCTTCAGAATGCTTTTAAGCCTTTATGTATAGATCGAGCATCAGTATTTTAGTGGCATAAGAAATTCAAGAAAGGCGTGGAGTGTGAAAGGGTGACAATAGGTAAGGGAGAAGTAAGGAAGTCTTAACACAAGTGTTGATTGGCCCAATAAAAAATTGCATGGATGAGAACGGTCGTTTATCTATAGAAAGAATAAGTGAAAAGTTTGAAGTTGGGACCGTGCACACACTTATTAGCGAGGAACTGAAGATGCGGAAGATGTGTGCGAAGTTTTTCTCGGGAAGTTCATAGAAGATCGTAGACTATTAAACTAAGATCAGAAAGAAAGCCGGTGTCATGACCGACATAGGCATCAAGACAGTACCTCACCCTAAATATATTCCAGACCTTGCTTCCTTTGACTCACTCTTATTCTTTAAGCTTCAGGAGACTGTCATTCTAAGACAATTGAGGAATTGAAATAGGCTGTAAGAAGGGTATAACAAGTGAGTTGCAACTGGAGGAGATTACTTCAGAGGGGGTTAGTGTTTAATGTGTCTACTATCAGTAAAATTTCTGAGTTCAGATAAAACTGAGTTATCTGCTTAGTATAGGTTGATTGGCATTACTTAATGATCTACTTTCTTATTTTGCTTGAGAGTGGGTCTTTAATCTCTACCTATTTAATCGTTAGCGTTCTTGTTTGCTATACATTCTTTAATTTAAACAATCATGATGTAATTTAAGAAACAGATACACTTTTGCACTCATTTTTTTTTCAATTTACTGTATTTATTGATAAAATCAACCGTGGAATATCTACAGTGCAATGTAGATTGCAATGTATTGTGGACAAAGTAACAGTGAAGAAGCGTGTGAAATTACCTGCCAGTGAATCGTGATGAGTCCTCGACAAGAGCAGCCAATTAATTAATTTGATTAAAATAAGGCATATTTGAAAGATTTCGTTGATAGTGAAGTATCAGAAGAAGTATACAATATTCGTTTATCCTAATTAAATCCTCGACAACGTTGGTTTTACTTGCTAATAAGAGATAAGGTGTGCCCCCGGCATGTTAAGGGTGAATATCACTTACACAAACGTTACAGAAATGTATATTTTTTTATGGAAAACCATTTTACAATATGCGTGCCATATTTATAACGTAATTACATGGCACGAATATAATTAGCATAAAGACAGGATATGTCGATTAGACATAGTATTGAAAAGGTGACAATTATAGGAAAAAAATAAACAGGAAACATAAAGTGTTTCAAAAGGAAGCAGTTCTTCGGTAGAAGTTGCTGAAATGCTAATACTATAAGAAAGTCGATGGGTATAGACTGAATTTTACATTGTATGAGCTGGAGCAAAAGAAATTAGGATTAGAGATGCATATTGCTTTAAAAGGGCGATGGTTTAAGCTGGTTATACGCTCATTTGCTGCATCAGAATTACCTTTGGCTTCCTTAATTTGAAGTTATTTTTTAAAATTAACTTGAATACAAGGATAGTCAAATATACAGATAAAATTGTAGAGAAATAAAAAGCGAATGAATGATGCATGTGTTGTTTAAACAGTTACATTTATTTAACTAATTTTGCGGTATTTGAAAAATTTACAAGTGCAGACTGTCTATTTGGCGCGACTATATATATATATATATATATATATATATATATATATATTATTATTACTATTATTATTATTGTTATTATATATATGTATATATAAGCCTGACGAATTCTCACGAGAATGAAACGCTGAACATTCTATATAGCTTAATTGCCATTTATATTAATATAACTTACTATATATATATATATGTGTATGTATATATATATATATATATATATATATATATATATATATATATATACATATAGCCACTCTCCACCACATCTTTATGGAAATGTATGATGCTAAGTAAGTCATGAAATGAATAATAATTACAATAGTAAGTATAAAGTATACTTTGAGATAAAAAAATGGCTTCAGTTCACTTCGCCTAAATATACAAAATAGAATTTTTCACCAATTAAAATAATTAAAGTGAACAAATACTTTGTATAAATATTATAATTAAATAGTATATTAACTGTTTAAAGTTGACAATTCTACAAGGAATACTTTTGTTTTTAGAGACAATGTATATAGCAGAGAAAACTACAAACTACAATTGTTATGTTGTTAGTCTACCGAATACCACCGGAAACTATTAAAATGATCGATTATTGCGATGAAATTAAATAGTCGATTATTATTATTATTGAAAAGCGTGTATGGTTAGATATAAATAATATAAGGATGTAAACAGTCATCTTAAGCTAAAATATTTATATTTAATAGTTGGTAGGAGTGTTAACTTGATACAATTAACACAGATTAAATTTAAGCTAACTATAATATAACCAACATTATACGTGACAACAACGAGCTTATATCTTTAGACTACACGTAGTTATTATGTAATAAATATATGGATTTTAAGATGAAGTTACGTGGGAGATCAGTTTCGATACGCAACGCGTTAGTGATGAGTGTTGTTTTTTTATGACTGGACGCCCAATGGAAGTCAGAAGGGGGCGATTTCGAAAAATGTAATCTCATACAAAGCGTGCCATCTCTTAAAGGGACCCGGCAAAGAATATGTGATTATACAGCAAAATATAATTCCCGTCTGAGCGTGTTTACTTTCGCAGAGAGACACCTTCAATTTCGGGACGCGTGGAAGTGACGGATGGAAAGAAGATTTGAGGTATGTTTTTGCTAGTGTTTTAACCGACAAAGATTTCTATAAATTATTAATTTATGTATGCACCCATTAACACCGAATAGAGAATACACTAGACGAATCACACGAAGAACTGAACACTCATCAGAGTATTATTATATGTTACTAAATATGTATCTGCATATATATGTACATATACATGTATATATATATATGCGTATACACACACACACACACATATATATATATATATATATATATATATATATATATATATATATATATATATATATATATAAGACAAACATGTACACGCTCGCTACGCGGCTACAGTTGATACATACAGCACAGTATACAACATTAACAGCTAGTACCGTAACAAACCGCTTTATATTATATATCATCCGATTGAATCCCTCAGCTCCGTAACTATTTTGGCGCAATACATTGTCTTTCAACATAAGGGGCATAGCCAAAATATGCGTTATCACACACATACAACGTCAAAGTAGAAAAATTCAGAAATGAGGGTTCACTTTTGTAAGAGAAATTATATTGAAAAGAAAAATGACGACATTATGAACTAAAAAAAGTTTTTAAGGACGCAAACACAAGTGTCCACATACATACAAACATATTTGAATGTAAAAGGGAAAAAAAAACTAAGGAAACAATAATATAACCTGACAATACACACTCACATGCAAAAACAAAAGACAATGGGAATGCACAAAGTAAAACATTAATGACGAAGAAAAGCATTAAACACGCACACATGCGCGCGTGCGCGCACACATACGCACACGCACACATATACACACACACACACACACACACACACACAAACACACGAAGTCTGGTTGTGATACGACTTGAAAATCGTTGTAGTTCGTTTTCATACCTGTCAATAAAAATCTACAAACAAGCTGCTGTGTACATTTATAAGGATTCTTTTTATATAAATATGTGTTTAATAATGAATGCACTTTTAAAAGATCCTATAGTCGATATTTTAGGTGCATCAGAATTTTGGGGGAATTCTTGACACCCCTAACACGAAACTGCGAATAAAATATTAAAAAAAAAAAACTCGTAATTTCTCTTTTAAAAGTGGGTTGTTTATTTTCTTTAAATGATATCAATATCACGTCTAAACCTAGTGTTAAGACACAACTACAAATGCAATTTATGTTTTGAACTTTTGGATATATATGTATATATATATATATATTAATGATGTGCATTATCCTACTAATTTGTAACACTTCTATTATCTTTGATGCTATTCAACAATTATTTCAGTCGATGTTAACTCCAATTCTCTTTCAGATGCTAATCGGGAATCTCTGCGGACGCTCGTACGGAATGCTATAATTACTTAGCTGGGATAGCTTGCTCGCGTTAGACCAGACGTAACGGCTAATTCGTAATTATATTCTTAGTATTCTGTTCTGAGGATTGCATCCTCAACATCCAACACACCGTCACATAAAACTGATTTTTATTAGCATTTATACCGCTTGCAACACGTGTTTCTATGGACACCACAAATAATAGAGAAAATCAGATTTGTATTTTCTGGCACAATGTATATGGATAAAATATTTGATAGAGTTATACATATTGAAGCAATTCCTAAACAAACAAAATAACAAACAAAAAACAAACAAAAACAAATAAATTTATCATATGTTATCATTTATGTAACAGTAATTTGCTATATTCTAGGCTGGAACATTTGTTTAAGAATGCAATCGATGTTTACGAATCTGCTATTACGGTTATTGTAATCATGTTGCTTATATTTTATCTGGATATTATTATCTGCATCTTTCTTATTATATGAAATTAACTTTCTGTGTGTCCGTGTGCATGGGTGTGTAAGGTTTCTTTCCCTATGGACTTAAAAATGGCTGGGCCGATTTTTATGAAATTTCACACTAAGGTCCTTTATGGGCCTAGCAGTGATTTAGATAGGCTTCATCTTGAAATATATTGATAAGTATCGATAATCCATAATCGAAATAATTTTATGAACGAAGTAACATGTCATTTTGATCAAAGGTAACACTTTACACAGCCAAACATCACAAGTGCAACTGAGAAGTACCATTACTGTACAGGCTAAAAGGTCCGCATTATATAATAAACATTAGGTTTTTGATATGACAATGCGGATCTAGAATGAATGTTTCTGTTTAAAGCACAATTTCCTAATGATACTGCCTTTTTTGTATTATGTTTAAATTCAAGTTATTATCACTGCACAAGCAGTAAAGCCAAGCTTATAAAATCGACAGTAGGTTCTTTGATATAACAAGGGAGCGTTCGAATTGAAGGTTTGTATTTAGAGCACAATAGAAGCATGCTACTTGAGTTTGCAATTTAAACTTTGATGCTGGTCATTATATAAAAATAAGTCAGCAGTATGTTCTATACAGTACAATGTAGACCAAAAAGCTTATCTCTAAAAGTTTGGTCTCCAGATTCGAAACTTGATATATAGCTAATTGTTCCCCTGGAAAAAATTGTAATTATGTTTTTAGCCTGTAAAAATAAATGTTCTGTGAACTTGATATATAGCTATTTTTACCCGTGGAACAACTGTGATTGTTTTTTTAGCCTGTAAAAATAAATGTCACGCGTCATAATTGCAAGTAAAGGTTTTAATCGTGCTGTTACGTTTGTGCATGCGCAAAATTAAATATTGATCGGTTAAAGCTCGATTATTGTAAACCTTTCGAATCTATTTGACGCTAGCGCACACGGTAGTAAGGCTGGAGTGATAGATAGCTATTAAAGTTTGATCGCTAAAAGTGTTGAGTTCGATTCTAGAAGATGCTACCCAAGTCATGTTTATAACCTTTGAAATCAGCACACTATATTAGATACCAATAGAGAATTGGCTCTTTAATAATAAATAGAAATCTGCATGCATCGAAACAGATTATTATGCGTATTTAACAACAGAGCAACGCCAAGCGGCCTGCTAGTAAAACATATATGTGAGAGTATATATAGATAGCATATTATATTGATATTATATATTAGATATTATATTAGGATATTATATATAGAGTATATAAAGAAATATAAACGCCATGAGTTCGATGCGGATGAAGAGCAGACAAAAATGTCCGTCTCATTTGTAATCATTTCAAAATATTTAGTTTCGGAAATGTTATCATTCTTAAGGTGTCCATATATTTTTATACAATATATATATATATATATATATATATATATATATATATATATATATATATATATATATATATATATATATATATACCCTATAAGACTATGCAAATATACAGATGATCAAATATTACAGAAATTAAAATGCAAAGGCAACACCTCCGTATTCTCTAGGAGAAAACACAACCACCCTGAATCCCTTTCCAGAAAAGTGAAAGACAATTGTATGTCAAATAAAAGACAACAAATATACATTCATTATCAAGTACTATGTTTTTATATGTACAGAGTTTAAACTAATTGATATTAAGTAAAACAAATCATGTTAATATTTTAACGTCAATATAGAAACGTTGACGTAATTTGAATAAAATAAAAGACGCATCAAGTGCGCTTGAAAGCAAAATTACAACATAATATGGGAAAAATAAACACATATTTTACTTGTTTCAAATTTCAAACAAGAAAAATATTTGTTTATTTTCCTCATATTATGTTGTGGTTTGCTTTTCAAGCGCATTTGATGCGTATTTTTATTAATATTAATATTTAATTGACTAACTTACCTGTGTACTTGAATAAGAAATGGTCCCACGATATATATCTGCATGTTGCTACTGTAAAATTGCTTTACATATTATATAAATAATAACATGAATACCAAACTCATGTGCAACAATGATTTACAATTTTAACTCCATTTTTTTGTTTCATTGCACTAAGATATCAATTCTTTATTTTTATCATCGCGAAATCAAGTGGGATAAATAATATATTAAACCTTGTATTATTTAGATCAAGAAAATATATGATACTAGTAGTGGATATAGCGATGATAATAATAGCTGGCACAATCGTGGTAGTTGGTTATGATGCGGGTTATGATGCCGGTTGTGTAGAATGGAAACAAAAAATCAACTTTCTCGAAACTCTGATAATATCAGCTAGTGATTATAACAAATATATAATTGTGACGTTTACACACGTATTAACATATCGACACCTGGGATCGCCACATTGTATGCAAACAGTCGTAAGAAAACCAAGAAACGAATAACTTCAATCCCTATTTCTCTTTGAACCAACAGACGTATATTTTCAAATATATTCCAAAATGACGCCTTGTCTGGTGCTCAAACCTGTCACTCTCAGTCTGCGTGTGTAACACGTCTATCTCCGTCCTCTATCTCGCGTGATCATTAGTTGGCGCACACGTTCTTTTTTTTCATTCTTCCTAACCGACGCGTCATTTAGCACACAGCTCGGTAATTTGAATATAGTTGTAATACGCGCGCCCGCGCTCTGTTTTATAAGTAGTTTCTGGTGTGACGTGACCATCCCTAGGGGCGATTGGGCTCCTAATTTTGGGTTGGGGGAGTCTGAGACTCCAGAAACATTAGAGAATTTTGGTCAGATATGATTTGTTTTATTCATTAAGTGTCGTTGTGTGCCTGGGCGACTGCAGCCGACAGCGCTGAGAGAACGGTTACATTTATGAATTTCATTGTTTTACGGAAAGGTGACAACTCAATGTTACTTTGAGAAGAGTTAACGAAAACATAATTTCATTTTCGATGCCAACAATGATGACTCACAGGTAGAGGAAAATTGTTTAGCCTTTGAGTACAATTATCCCGAACCAAGGTTATGGGCTTAACCTTTCCGTTCTGAGAACGACGCCTGCATCCACAGGTGCAATCGAGAAAGATGGGGCCTCCCCTAGGGGTGAAGTATCTAGACGTAATGTGTCTAGGAGCGGCCCTGGCACGCCCCTCACCTCACTATATGAACAGCGTCGAGACCGGAGATTGAGTTGGAGAATCAGGCTGAGGCCTTGAGAGAATCAAACACAATCGAAGAGTCGCAACCGTCTCTCTTCGGCATTATTCCCCCGCTGTACCGAAAGAGAAATTAATCTGTTTGGGACTCAGCGGAGTCGGCCAAGATCAACATTGAACTGCGAACAATTGTATATAACTACATATAGTGTATATCTTATCGTTAATTTAACCCGTAGAATAGAGAACTGAGTTTGTCTTTGTTTTGTGTGAATGAGATTGCCTCCCTTCCAGCACGACAGATCGACGAAGGAGCGGCATATCTACCCGATCGTGAAATTAAGCCCAACCAAATCGATTGAATAGTCATGCCACACTGAGATACCTTGCGAAGGACGAAGTACGGGTCACATTTGGTCCGTGACCGAGGATTGACTCTTATGTCATAGAAGGATCGCTTGGGAAGGAATCGCTTCACAGGATCACACTGGTAACAAATTAAATCTGTATTTTCTATAAATACTCTTACACTTGTTATTTTTAAATCCATCAGAATAATATCAGCTTTAAAATTGGTTATATAACTGATTGACGCTGTTATTGAAGCTGATTATAATGAGTTTGATTTGCGGACCTGGAAAAAAGTCATAAGTAATTTCAGGTAACACATCAAGTCTGTATTTTCTTTAAGTACATGCTCTTACATGTGTTGCTTTTAAATCCATAACAACATTAGTTTTTTAAATTGGCTATATAATGTGACAAAAACATTAAGGCAAAATTCGAGCTATAACTGAAATTATTACGCACGGACCGTTTATTATAATTGGTCCTCGTTATAAGACTTTCACAAGTAGATTCGATGTGTTATTCGTATTATTCGGGCGGTTCATGAGTGCCATTTATATAATCATTCGATCAATGTAACCGCCGATATTCTTTGAGGTCCCGAATGTTTCTATCAACCTCGGGAATCTGCACAGAATTTACAACGAAACCCATTATTTTCTGCATGGTGATAACATGCTATTGTTCCATCAGCTTTAACTGAATAGATGTCCTTATTAATTCGCAATTGTATTTTTGTTTGCTCACACTGAGGATTGGCCATTACACCTTTTAGAGAATATCACTTTATAGTTGAATTTTTTCAAGTACTCTTACCACTGCGCCACGAGTTTTTGCGGGCGATTCTAGTAGGAGGTCTAGATATACGTAAAAAAACGTCGGAAGTTATATCGACAGAAACGTTGTGAAAATGACGCTCAGGAAGAGAACAGTAACCCGACGGATCCCAATAAAACGAATAAACCAATCCTGATTTTAAAAAAAATCAGAAATGTAAAGTCTGTTTCTGTTCTCATGTAATATATAAATAAGCAGATATGATTTTTCTTATCATAGCATTTATATTGTACTGTGTATGAATCTCTCTGTGCGTATGCCATTCTGTTAATTTAATTCCCTACCGCTATCTCTCTTATTTTCTTTTTCTGCCAACTGTTATCGTCTAATGTGATCTTCAAATATAAGTTTTTCGAATCGCTCGATCTCTATCGTTCGCTTAAAAAGTGCCCCCTTTTTAGAGGTTTTGTCATTGTCTAAAAGTGATATCACTTGGTCTCTCCGATCTTTCTTAGGAGACTCGTTAATTCAATTTGTGTAATCTAATTTTCGTTACGCGCCAATAGATATTTTTACCCGTTGATTCCAATCGGGAAAATCTTTTTAGGTAACCTATTTTTGTTTTCTCTTTCGCATATCCATGACAGCGCAAAGGGCACTCTAAATATTCGATGCCTCAATATACACGTATTACTTGTATTCATCGGACTACTATTCTCACCTTCAGTGTTACTTTCACAACGTTTTGGTCGATGTAACCTTCAACCTTTTTCAGGTGTATCTTGGTGAACTCGAGAATGTTTCCATCGAACTTGAGAATTTGCACGGAATTCCCAACAGAATAATTTATTTTCTTCAGAGTAATAGAATGCACTCGGTCTGTCATCCATAACTGGATAGAGGTCCTACAAAATTCACAATTGCACTATCAAGCCTCAACATTGGCAATTGAACCTTCAACTTTCAGGAGAATACCATTTGTTTAACTTGGTTTTCAAATATTCTAACTACTTCGTCTTCGCCAAAATACACCTGGAGAAAGTCGGAGGGTACATCAGCTGAAACTTTATGAAAATGATACTCAATATAGGAATTGTAGTCCGAAAAATCCAACTGATACGAATAAGTAATTTTCATCCCCAAAATTCAGAAACTTCATAGTTTACTGCGGTTCATATATATATCTACGTCTTAATGTGACTTAATATAAATAAATGAATAAATTGAAACACAATTTTTATCCAGTATTTTAACGTGTTAAAAGCATATATTTTACTTTGTATTAATGTTGGAATTGAAAATGGGAAAAATCAATAAAGTTTTCGCTATCGGATTATATATCATAAAACATTGCGTCTACGATTATTTTTATTGTATTTTATTCATGTTTGTGTTAAACTGATTGTATTCAATAATACGTATTTATTAGCTTGGTTTATTATACGGCACCTCTTAGGTTGGAGACTCGTTTCTGAACTAACAGATCGGAGTGATGAATATTTTTTGGTTTTAAACAAGTAGTTAAACAAACATCTGGAGGATGCCATCCGCATATGTATTTTAATGTTTGTGAATATATAAGCGTGTATTACATGGGTTATATTGTGATGCAAAATATAATAACCATGTGGCAATATAATGAGTTTAAAATTGTCATAATCGGAATCATTGTCGTATCAAGGAGTCTTGATATTGGAATTGGCATGTAGTGGCTGACGTGGAAACTGTTAAGGAACATAAGGTTACTTTACCCATATACCTGAGTGATGCCATGGGCCGTGGAAAAGAGGTCCGGCCGAATAAACTAATAAAGACGGAAAAGATAGAAAACATATGCCTGCGCCGTATATTTGTTAAGAAAGGTGCAAGTAAATTGAAAAAAATGCATAGTAGAGATGTTATCTGACGTTTTCCTGGCTAACAGGTGTGAAAAAAAGTAAGAATAGAAAGATTACAAAATGTATCCATAGGTGTACATTTTGAAAAAAAAAGGAAAGGAGGAGTGTTGTATAATTATTATTGTTAAAAATTAATTAGTTGTTATCGATTTATCTGTCTATCGATATATTCAATGATATACTTTAAATAGTTTATATTGGGAGTTATTTATTGTTTATAGAATTAAGTTTAGCAATAGATTTTAGCTGGGGTGTCTATATAATTTAGCTAGGTTAAATATAAACCAAATAACCTTGACAAGACACACGAGATGGAATGGGCATGTTAAGGCGACGTGTGTGTTAATTAGTCACGTAACGGAACTGAGGTCAGAGGTCGGGAAGTTTTGAGTCGACAGTTAAAGTTTGGCCACCAGAGTGAACAGACGACCAAATTTACGTGGGAAGCGGCGCCACTTCGACAGCCCAGATGTAAGAACGTGTAATCTCTGAAAATGCTGGGCATATCATGATAATAAATGGTCATAAATAATTCAGGTTTGTGTGTGTTATTTATATATGTTAAATGAATTGTTGCCTACAACTGTTCGAAAAGCCACATCAATCGGTTCCTGTTAGAACTGCTGCATAACTGTTAAAATATACAGCCTAAACGATCACAAGCTGACATATATTCACATACAACGTATGACACGTGTTATAATATGTCTCGATATACAACACCATCACTACTTTCTATCAAACTTCTATCATATCAGTATTTGTACGATCTCACGTTTAATTGTTGGAGAAATTTCCAACCAAATTACTTTACAAAATGGTGATGAGGTCGAATGAGTGTCTCGTTTAAAATCTTGGATAAGGTTGAAGAAAGCAATAATACATATTATAGAACACTGCTATTATTAACTCTTTTAATTTATAACGTTTTGTTTTAATTATAATATTTTTCTGATATTGAGTTTTGTGTTTGTATAACCATTAAATTTAGTCATATGTTAGACTTCTCCTGTGTATCCTTTTCGGGTTATTTTATTTTCCTTGCTTAAATATTTAAAGAGTTTAAGCCACAAATTATCGACGAACTGTTGCATCCCTCTGCCTGTTTTACAAGTACTTTAATGGTGAATGCTCTGAGGAACTACAATCTCTTGTACCCCGTCGACGCGAATACCCCGACAAACTCAACAGGCAGCTAAATTTTACCCCTTCACAGTAGAGATCCCTAGGTGTCAAAAAGCCTTCTACTCCGATAGTTTTTTTCCCCAGAACTGCTAGATTTTGGAATTCTGCTTTCCCAACCGTACTGGCATGCAGAAGTTCAAGTGTAATGTGAACAGATATCTTGCTACTCATCTCCCTTCATAATACCTCTGCAACTTATGTCCCCGACAGTAGCCCCCCCTACTTTAAAATGGCACTTTTCCTTGTTTGGCGTAAAATTGAATAAAAAATAATGTGCTTTCATTTTGGATCATTTGTTTCTTTTTTTATTTATTTCCGTTTCGCATTTCTCCCAATTGCCTCCAAGGTTTTGATGGCATATTTTAAACACATTGTTTTAAACGTTTCTCCCTTGTTATACAAACTACAAATAATTTGTATTCTGTTAGTAAATAATGTGCTTTTTTATGATATTTATGTAATTAATTTTGACAGTTCTCATGATCTCTCTATATATTACTAGCAAGGTAACTTGACGATACCCGGAATTGAATAGTGGTCATCGTATTTTTCACACTACTATATCGTTATTTACATCGAAATCAGTACAATCGCTCAATTTTTTCAATCAAATTGATTGATTGCCTGTCCTAGTAAGGGAGCCATAATGGTGCACACAGGAAAAAAATCCAAACTTTTCAAAGTGACTTAGTTACGATACATTGTTTGCTACATTGCATTGTATGGAACCTGCTGTTAATTGTATGACATTATTTCATACTTAAATTGTTCCCTACACAGAAACATTTATTTGAACGCGACCCTGTCCTATCAAAGAGCATACTGCTGATTTTACATTCCTGCCTTTACTGATTGTGCGGTGAGAGCCTCTTGAATTTTAGTTTAAAATGAAAAGGTCAGGTAGTTTGGTTGACTTCTGGTATAAACTGAAACATTCATTTCGACTGCGCCCCTGTCATATAAAAACACCCACTGTCGAGCCTTTGAGCTTGTCTGCTAATACAACTTCTCAAATTCGATTGTTATGTTCAGTCGTGTTAGTGAAAAGCGACTGTTTCTTCTATCGTCGAATCAGTTCTCTTATGAACAATCTATACTTATCGAAAGAAATCAGATAGAAGAAGCATGATCAATGTTTATTAGCAAAACTACCCGACAATAAATGTCGTTGTTAAAAAAAAAGGAGTCGATGTATTACCTGTGTTCCATTATTATAATTAAACATTTAGAAATTAACGCAATGTTTGTGTACGAGAAAATGAAATGTGTCCAGTGTTTGTTCTACAGTTACTGAGGTTTAAACAAAGACATATCAGATTCCTTGCAGGGGCTTTGCTGATTGGCTTATAATTATTTTTGTAAGATTTTAAAACGGGCAGATACCTTTATTTTTGCTCGTTTCTTATTGAGATACTTATAAATGTAATGCAGGAAACATAATTAAACATAATTTTAATTTAAAAATCAATGGTAAGAGAAATTGGTCTGCGGTCAAGTAAGACAGTGGCGTTAAAGAAATATTATCTGTTGATTCTAGAAGTAGAGCTCTTCAGGAGAAAAGACTGTGTAGTTAGATTGCGTTTATGGTGGAAAGATCAGTGTTCACTAAGTATTAAAGGTACTTACCATTACTTTATTTAGAAATTGGTGACGTAGATTACGACGAATCTAAGAAATAAGCTCAATAGTCCACACAAAATTCTGAATAAATATTAAATTTCCCAGTACAAACTCCGCTCATTTCTTTTACTTTACAATGTTTTTTTTGCCCCCGTCATAAATTATTTCCTTCATTTTTTTGTTTTATGTTCTTTTCATTTGTTACCGAAAAGGAATTCCAACGTATTTCTCCAAACAAGTGGAAAAGTTCAGTAAATTCTTTCAATGACGAAATAAAAAGCTTTTTTCTCTTAGAATTTGTCTGAATCAGTGCCGAAATATTTAAATTGAGGTGTATCAAAATTAAAGTTTTAAATTTTCCAAAGCCAGATAAATCGAGACAAGACTGATTCACGTATCATTGGTTTGTTTTTGATGTTTGCTGGTATTGAGTCTTTAAATCCAAACTGAAATGGGATATTCTTTTTTATTTTGGCAATAAAACCTTTATGGAAGATATGTTAGACCGTGCATTGTATACACAGATTCATTCGTTGCAGGTTTTTATGCATTCTTTATTCATTTCTTTTCTCCAACTTTTAAAATTTCTTTACTTCTAACATTAGTCATATAAATATTTTACTCTGTGTGTTCGATAGATTTCCAGGCCGACTTCCGAATAGCTTTTATAAATTCTTCTTCAAAATCTCTTGACTAGCATACATCTTCTCCAGTTCTATTGTTAATTTCTCTTAATTTCTCATCATATATCAATATTATTTAATACAACACTACTTGATGTAATTTTTAAATTTAGTCTACGGCACTTTTTCTCTCTTAACTGATAAGCCACTTTTGACGAGATTACTCGGGAAAATTACAGCCCGTTTTCCTCTTAACTGCTCGACTACCTTTCGCAAAGATTATACGAAGCAATTACAGTTGACACCAGACTCAAAAGCTTAGAAGCATGCTCCGTGCCCCAGACATATTTCAATAATATCAATAATTATTGCAATTACTTATTTATGTCACCATACGGCGTCACTTTACCATTTTCTTTAGCATCTTCATTCAACGCGGGCACTCTTATTATTCACTTACAACTTATATAAATTCCTCGTTTTCCTTACATACTTTATCCGTAAACATAACCATCAAGAGGTCTAGGAACGAAAGTCCAGTTACTAAATTCTGATGATTAAATTACCTTCCAGCTACGTGTGATTTGACTCGTTCTCCGAATTCTCTCAGCAGCTTTCGGGCTGTCTCCAGTGACAATCCCTTTGTAATCCACACACTAAATTTCTGAATCGAGAATTGTAAGTATCTTCAATACTTAGTGATAACGTATCTTTCCCCATAGTGGCAATGCAACCAATCTGCCTTTTCTGAGGAAGACATCTAGTTTTAGAATCAACAGATAATATTTCGGTAACGTCACTGTTTTACTTGACTGCAAAGCAATTTCACGTACCATAAATTATAAATTAAAATTATGTTTAATTATGTTCCCAGTATAATATTAATAAGACTCTAAATAACAAACGAGAAAAATAAAGGCACCATGCACGTTTTAATATCTTACAAATAAAAAAAAATAATTATAAACCACTCAGCAAAGCCCGTGCTAGGAATCTGATGTGTAACTGTTTAAACCGTTAAATAAAAGCTGGATAGATTTCATTTTTCTCTTATACGAATATGAATTGCGTTCATTTCTAAATGTTTAATTATAATAAGGGGCGCAGTAATACATCCACTCCTTTTTTATTATAAAAACGATATTTTAAGGGTAGTATCGCGAATAAAAATTGATCATGCTCCTTCTATCTGACCTCTGCCTTCTTAAGCGTCTCTCTTTCCGTTTCATAGTATTTTTCTATTTTCTTACTGTGACATCATTTCGCGCACGAGTTGGTATTTGCATATTATTAG
The DNA here is from genome assembly GCF_053919585.1 of Euprymna scolopes. Taxonomy (NCBI): domain Eukaryota; kingdom Metazoa; phylum Mollusca; class Cephalopoda; order Sepiida; family Sepiolidae; genus Euprymna; species Euprymna scolopes. Next base: position 105,153,480 of record NC_136495.1, read on the forward strand.
TCACGGTATTCGATGATTAAAAAGTGAAGGAAGATGTTATCATGCGTTTACGGCCCAAATCTACTACGAAATACAGCTGAGGACATACAGTAAAAACATTTTTTTACTTATAGTGGTGATCATACAATTCGAAAAATCTACAATCCAAGGCGAATATTGACAACGGAAATTAACATTAAAATAAAAAAAGAAAACGAGAAAGATATAATGATAGACTGTTGAATTTACAGATATATATATACATATATATACACATACATACATATATATATATATATATACAAATAGGCACACATATAATAATATAGTACAGTTCCTTAGTTCTGTTATATAATTCGCATAATTAGATATACAATCTTTGAAAATTATCCCTACGATTATTCGATTGAGTCGAAATTATTTATTTGGTTCGAGATTTACTTATTAACTACATAACAACAATATTGCAGAAATGGTGTGTGCTCACTGTATAAAAGACATTAAAGAGGATGTATTCCATTTGTCACAGCACTGCTGATTATATTCCATAGATATTACACTATTCAATACATTTAAATATCAAAACTACAACGACCAAACAGAATGTCTATATAATTATTTTTGCATCTCTTTTATGAACATATTAAATTGGCAATTATTTTATTCCGCAGTATTATTACGCCTTTTCTTTTGATGTGCTAATTCATATTCTCTTGTTTTATCTTTATTTTTTATTTTTCTATCTATAATTATATGGGTGTAGGAAACTACAATATAAACACAGAATATCCAAATATAACGACCAACTATCAATGAGTGTAATTGGATTAAATCACCAGCAATTTAATTTCTGGTGTCGTAGTGGATTTCTTAGAATAATTACGTATGGTATTATTTATTTTACTGATTACACATTTTAAATCGTTTTAATACTTGATAATACATTAAAAAAATATATGTCATAATATAAGTTAAATATGAAAAAGGTGAAACAGTATAGGTGTTTGCAAATTGTAAATTAATATAAGACTAGCAGAGAAATCCGGCATTGCCCAGGCTTTCACACGCCTATAGTTTTGTGATCGAAATCGAAGAAATCGCCGTTTTTTTTTTCAATCAAATCGATTGATTGCTTGCTTTCGTGTGGAACCACTCGCGGTGCATCTGGTGAAACCTGTCCTCCCGCAGTGATTTACTCAACTGAAATCCAAATGCTCAAAATTCGAGGTATCACAAAAAAGGCTGACTGGGAAGTGACCAGGGAACTAATCAGAGATGCCCCATGGCGTAATATCTTTCATCTTCCAACGGAACAGTGTGCAAATGGGACCACTGAATGATACAAAATTGCAATTGAAGCACATGTTCTCACACGGAAATTCAATAGTAAGCCCCACTCTTCCCAATGGTTTACCTCTGCTTGTGCAGCTACCATTGCTCAGGGGTCTATCCTTGGACCTTTATTATTCCTGATATTCATAAATGGCCTCCCTGACAAAATTGTTTCGGAGATGGGTATATTTGCCGATGACTCCACGCTCTATAACAAGCATGAAGGGAAAACAAATGAACACATGTCTAAGGGCATGGCAGATACACTAGAAGATGACCTCCAATTTGTAGTGGAATTGGGACAAAAATGGATGGTCACATTCAATGCTGCTTGTTTTCTTCAATAATTACAAGAAATCTTCTCTACCATCAATAGCAATGGCCAAGAACATTACATGAAAGTACTTCTTTTAAACTCCCTGGCCTAACGTTTACAGAGACCATGAACTGGAATAGATACATTGAGAGCATTGCCAAGGCTGCTGCAAAGAATGTGGGCTCTCTCTACCTTGCTAGAAAATTACTTACGCCTGAAAATATCCTGTACCTTTATAAGGCCACCATTCGCCCATGTATACAGTACTGTTGTCACATTCGGGCTGGTGTAGCTGCTGCTTGTCTTTCTCTGCTGGACAGGGTTCAAGAGAGAGTCGCCAACCTGATTGGCCCTAAACTATCATCTACGCTTCAGCCTCTGTTCCATTGACGAAATGTTACAGCCCTCTGCTTGTTCTACAAATACTTAATCGGTGAATGCTCTGAAGAACTACAAGCATTGTACCTTCTCGACGTGACTACCCCCGACAAACCCGACAAGCAACTAAGTCCCACCCCTTTACGATAGAGATCCATATGTGCAAGAAAGCCTTTTACCCCAATAGTTCCTTCCCCAGAACTGCAAGACTTTGAACCTCTCTTCCAGGATTCTGCTCTCCCAACTGTACTGATATGCAGTAGATCAAGTGCAATGTGAACAAACATCTCGCTACTCAACTCCCTTCATAATATCCCTGCAAATTACGTCCCCGATAGTAACCCCCTAAATCAAAGTGGCACTGTTCCTTGTTTGGGGTGATAATTGATTAAAAAAACGAATATATTGTAGCCTAGATTGTGCGGTAGAGGACATATTGTTAATTTTATAATTTTTTTTTTATCAAGTTTAAAATGAAAAAGTCAAGTATTATGGTCTAATTGTGCTCTAAACAGACGTATTCATTTCGAACGCATGCACTGATATAGAAAAACATCTACTGTTTATGTTATATGGTTGTTTGGTAATAAAAAATCTCAGATTCACTAGCTATGTTAGAATGTTAAATATGTTTACTTTCGTTAAAATGGATTGTTTCTGTTTCTATCGGATTTTTCGATTATCGACTCTTATCGAGGACATTTCGATACAAAACCTAGCATTATAGATGAAATACATTTGTGCCAAAGTTCATGAATATTTACCCAGTCGTCTGGGAATCCAAAGAGAACGAACTAACAGGCACAAAGTAATTTTATTTAATCGAAAAGATATATATATATATATATATATATATATATATATATATATATATATATATATATATATATATATATATACAGGGTGCCCACAAAGTTTGGCTACAAAATTTACTAGATGCTTCCACAAAGTCTGGCTACATAGTGTAGCCAGACTTTGTGGACCCTTGTATATATATATATATATATATATATATATATATATATATATATATATATATATAGATAGATAGATAGATAGATAGATAGATAGATATAGATATAGATATAGATAGATAAATATACACCCATAGAGAGAGAGAGAGAGAGTGAGAAAGAGAGAGAGAGAAATAAAAAGAAACAAACGAGTTATATGTTCATCAACGTTTCTAAAGACGAAAAATTGATAAACACATAACTCAGTTTGTTGCTTTTTATTTCTATATTTCATCGGAATGTTATTTCCATTTTTTTCATCATATATATATATATATATATATATATATATATATATATATATACATACATACATACATACATACACATATATATATAGAGAGAGATACATATATATATATATATTTATATATATGTATATATATAGGTAATTTTTTTCCTATACTATTTGCGCGTTAGTTATTTTAATACTCCCTGTTTAATATGTTTAATAACAATTGTTTCGTTACATGTTATACGTTACATGTAATAGCGTAAACGCTATTAGACTCTACTGTTCATTAATATATAGATATGTATATATATATACACATATATATATGTATATATATATATATATATATATATATATATATATATATATATATATATATATATATATATATATGAATAATAGTTTTTATTAAATATTATAATACACATGTCGGAGAAATATTTGTCCGTGCGTTTACGCACACACAAAAGAAATCAAAAAAAGAACAATATATGATTTTTGAGATTTTGTGAGGCGTCTTCTTGTAAGATTAACTAAACTAAAAACATGTCTTTGTGTCTCATTTATATGACACATATTGTACGAGATCATCTAACTGGTAAATATGAAGTGATCATCATTTTTTCTTCGTTGACTTCTTTCTGATTTCATTCCCCAGCCTGTTTTTAATGACTAGAATATCTTCTCAATAGACTTCTTTTGGGTTTTAAGTATAATGAAAACAACTTCTTACGTGCGATTATGAGACTTGAATTTAGATGAGGAATTGATGCTATCATTTCGATGAAATTGGTCGTCTGGCAAAGGTGCTATCAACAATGCGGGCGCATATGTAACTAATGCTGTATATATAAACATATTTATATCTAAAAGGTGTTTTTGAAGGCTTACAATGCAGAAATTTACAGTCGTTATGAGCAGATAAAAAAAATAAAAATAAATATGTTTTTTTTTATTTATTTACCTGGCAGTTTTTTTCAACTGTGCATGGTATTTATTAAGAAAACAAACCATTCAGGTAAATAAATAAGGAAATTTGTTGAATTATTTATTTATTTACTCATTTATGTATTTATTTATCTACTCATAACGACCGTACATTCCTGCATTGTAAGCATTCATCAACACTTTTTATCCGTTAAACCATGCTTCAAGCAAACCACGCCATACTTCTTATACTGTATATCTGTGTTTTTTCTGATAGTCTTTGATAAACACAGGAGTTTAATTAACATTAAATATAAGAAACTAAACCATACAAACATTATACAGGGTGGAGCAGAGGAGCTTGCTTGTTCGAACAATCAATTAATACACAAGTATTGAAGGTATACCTATAATTCTTTAAACTGCTACTAGTACACCATTTAAGTTTTATTTTTTAACAGTTTTAAAGATTATATCAGTAAAGTGGCGTAAATTCTTCTCTATATACTGGGTTAATACAACTCTAAAGTTCCGTTCAGCTCTTTCCAACATGGATATTTTGTTACCTTTTTTTTTTTAGATGAGTCAAGGTACTGCGAAGATCGTTGTAAACTATTGATTTCTTAAATCCCCATAAAAATAGCCACATTGTGATAAATCAGAGAACCGTGCAGGCCAATGAAGATTGCCCTTCAAGGAGATGAGGTGTCCTTGGAAGTTGTGCCGAAAACAATCATTGACGCGCGCGCTGTGTGTGCTGTGACACCGCCCTACTGGTTCCCACACATTTACTGGTTCAGTGTTGGCATGAAACACTCACTGACCATGTTGATATAATGTTCAGATTTCACTGGCACTTCCTGTTCGTTATCTTCAAAAAACTATGGGAAACTTATGCCACCTCGGTATAGTGCACACCAGACAGCCCCATGCAGTGCGTGTAGAGGGTGTTGATGAAGTTCCTCGAGGTTTTAAGGACTCTAATAGCACGTTTAGCTTATTTACATATCCCTAAAGATGGAAGTGAGCTTAATCAATGAAGAAAGCCAAAAGCGACTCACATTCAAATTCACGAGCATGGATTAAGTTCCTGCAGCATAACCACTTTGTAGGGATAAAATGTCAATGCTTCATTGAAGGTTTCGTCTCATAGTATGAGCAGATAACCCCAAATCAGATGCGTGTTCGCAGGCAGGCTGGCAGAGAGATCTCAAAATTAATTGTCTCAACGCGGCAATGATTTGGGATGACCTAGCCGTTTGTGGGAGGTCATTTTTTTCTTTACATCACCCGTTTCCCTGAAGTGGTTTACACATGATATATTCAACTGCTGGCCAGGAAAATGACCACGGGAGGGGCAATATTGAAGTGTTTACAGAATGCATGTTGTGTTATTGGAAACATAACATTTAGCTCCACTTCACAAATAAGTCAATCTCTACAATGCTCGAGTGGCCCTGTCGGTGGGGCATTAGAATACGCCGACTGCCCCCCTGCAGAGGCTAAAAGTCCCTCAATGGGAGTCCTGGATATGACCTTACACTATATCCGATGGTGAGGCCCCAGCTTGCGGGCTCTGGGGAGTGTGGAGCTACCCTTTAATTGCCATTGCTCCCAGGTCCACTCTGACCCGGAGTGGTAGTACCTGCTAGGATCCCAACTATGGGTTAAATAAAAACTGACTTGCAAAAAAATAAATATATTCTATTAAAAAAAATTTCTTCAAAATCACCGGATTCGGCATTAAATGACCTGAAAAGGGTTGATATGCAGTAAAACAAAAAAAAACAACCAACCAACCAACCAACCATGCTCGAAGCAACTATCGCTTAGGTGCGCTACCTTATATATATATATATATATATATATATATATATATATATATATATATATATGTATATATATATATGTATATATATATTTATATATATATGTATATATATATATATATATATATATATATATTAAGTAATGTGATTTATAATTTAAAAATTAAAAAAAAAAAATTTTTAATTTAAAAATCAAATTTTAATTAAATTAAAAATCAGTTTCATAAGAAGGAACAACAACAAAGTCAATTATCTGTACGATCGTTTCGGAAATCCGTGCTTTTTATTTGTGGTATACATGAAGTCACGTAGAACAATTATACATAGTTTTTTTGGTAAGCACGGTCTCCTCATCAGCAAATTTAGGAGGATTTCTATTGAATTGAAAAGACACAAAAAATAAACCTAGCATTAAAAGTAAGGCAGATGAATCTGAAAAATTGAAATAAAAGGTTTGGATTTAAAATTTATAAGAAAATTAGTATAGGTTAGAGATAGAAATGAGTAGAAAAAATATATATTTTTTTTAATTTACATAATAAATTTGATTTAAAAATATATAGAGATAGTTACCTTTTAGTTTTTCTTTTTTTGAAATCAGGAACTGTGTTTAAAGTAGTCATTTAGATGTTTGCTATACCTTTTTATTTTATTGAATGATGAATTTTAAAAGGGCGACGCTCGTGCAGTAAATTGTTTCCGTTAGCGTATTTTGATTTAAAGACGCTACAGTTAATATATATAGAGAGAATATTTATTTTGCAAGTTTTAAGGGGAGATAATTGTCATGTGTTATTGGCTTTATTTATTATTTGATTTACGAGTCTAAGGGCGGTAATTGGTATAACTTAATTTATTAAATAAAAAATAAATTGTAATCTATTTTTACTAATGAGTAATTTTTAATGATTTAAGGTGGTTTATATTTATTAAATTAAAACCAACGTTTATGATTACATGATAGAAGCTCGTGTCTTGAATTTACTAGTTTGGTTGTTCTTTTTATATCTTCATATTTTAAAATTTTTAGGGTTTCTTTTGTACATAGTGTACAAAATTTATCTCCTGGTTTATATGATTTGCAAGTCTCAATTATTTGGCATTTTAAGTTGAAAGAAATATTGCTATTTTTTAGTTGCCAAATATAGTTGGATAGAGTAGTTTGGTTTGATAGAGAGTTATTTTTAAAAGAATGGTTGTGCGTTGAAATTCTATGTTTTATTGGGCCAGATGTGGAACCAATATATATTACCTCTTGATTATTATGATTATTTTCCGTTAGGTCTATTGTTGTATTATAATGTGGTGGGTTGATTAGTAATTGATCGGTAGATTGATTTAAGTTGGTGTTATTATTTAATCTGGTAGTTGAGTTATGGCTGTTGATAGGTTCTTGTATATTTGGAGTTTTTGATACTGTGCAGCTATAGATAACATTTTTAATTTTACATGAGCCTTGTAGGGGACATTTATTTTTTCTTCTACAGTTACAGTCCGATGTATTTTGTATAGTTGTATTTTGTAGTTTATTAATTCTCTTATTTCTTATTTCTTACTCTACTATGCCTAACCTTCATCATAAAATAATTAGCTCTAATAATAAGAAAATTAATAAACTACAAAATACAACTATACAAAATACATCGGACTGTAACTGTAGAAGAAAAAATAAATGTCCCCTACAAGGCTCATGTAAAATTAAAAATGTTATCTATAGCTGCACAGTATCAAAAACTCCAAATATACAAGAACCTATCAACAGCAAAAACTCAACTACCAGATTAAATAATAACACCAACTTAAATCAATCTACCGATCAATTACTAATCAACCCACCACATTATAATACAACAATAGACCTAACGGAAAATAATCATAATAATCAAGAGGTAATATATATTGGTTCCACATCTGGCCCAATAAAACATAGAATTTCAACGCACAACCATTCTTTTAAAAATAACTCTCGATCAAACCAAACTACTCCATCCAACTATATTTGGCAACTAAAAAATAGCAATATTTCTTTCAACTTAAAATGCCAAATAATTGAGACTTGCAAATCATATAAACCAGGAGATAAATTTTGTACACTATGTACAAAAGAAACCCTAAAAATTTTAAAATATGAAGATATAAAAAGAACAACCAAACTAGTAAATTCAAGACACGAGCTTCTATCATGTAATCATAAACGTTGGTTTAAATTTAATAAATATAAACCACCTTAAATCATTAAAAATTACTCATTAGTAAAATAGATTACAAATTTTTTTTTCCTAATAAATTAAGTTAGTCCAATTACCGCCCTTAGACTCGTAAATCAAATAATAAATAAAGCCAATAACACATGACAATTATCTCCCCTTAAAACTTGCAAAATAAATATTCTCTCTATATATATTAACTGTAGCGTCTTTAAATCAAAATACGCTAACGGAAACAATTTACTGCACGAGCGTCTCCCTTTTAAAATTCATCATTCAATAAAATAAAAAGGTATAGCAAACATCTAAATGACTACTTTAAACACAGTTCCTTATTTCAAAAAAAGAAAAACTAAAAGGTAACTATCTCTATATATTTTTAAATCAAATTTATTATGTAAATTCAAGAAAAATATATATTTTTTCTACTCATTTCTATCTCTAACCTATACTAATTTTCTTATAAATTTTAAATCCAAACCTTTTATTTCAATTTTTCAGATTCATCTGCCTTACTTTTAATGCTAGGTTTATTTTTTGTGTCTTTTCAATTCAATAGAAATCCTCCTAAATTTGCTGATGAGGAGACCGTGCTTACCAAAAAAACTATGTATAATTGTTCTACGTGACTTCATGTATACCACAAATAAAAAGCACGGATTTCCGAAACGATCGTACAGATGATTGACTTTGTTGTTGTTCCTTCTTATGAAACTGATTTTTAATTCAATTAAAATTTGATTTTTAAAGTTTAAATTTTTTTTTTTAATTTTTAAATTATAAATCACATTACTTTATATTGAATTAGCTCTATGACATTTAACTATCGAACTTATTATATATCTAAATTACAACGAGCATTTCCTGTATTTTAATAAAACTAGTAATTTCACTATTACATTAAAATACACTTAGCTCTTTAGACTATTATTCTAATCTCCTTTAAATTATATATATATATATATATATATATATATATATATAATTTAAGAATCGTAGAGATGATTTAATTATTTACGCCATTAGATAAAATCTCACATCACAAGAACCACGGCAGCCAAGAAATCGTAATCAAAGCCTCGAGTTTAGACTTTATTTGAGCTCATCAGTTGAGCACATCCGAACTAGGGGTTAGAACCCACAGTTTCTTGCATGCGTGGCGAGTACTCTACTATTTGAGCAAACGCACCATACCAAAGAAAGTCTTTTAGCTAAAAGAGATCAAGCAAACCGCGGCGAAACACTACTGTGGGATGAACCTACTTCGTCTCGAACAACGAACGTGGTAATCTAACCAGTGACAACCTACGCCGATGTCTCACAAGTAGGAATTGTTCACTCGGTAGGACGATGACCACTCAACCTGCTAACCTAACGAGAATTAGAACCGAATTTTTCGAATATGACGGATGATATAATTATTCAACAATCAGACAACTTCGCAGCAAACTAGATCCACAACAACCAACAAATCTGAGAGAAATCGTATATTTGTTATGAAAGTTGTTGATAAACCATAGCGTTTTATTAGATTGAATGATGTATTAAATTTTCGCACACATACACGCATTTTAATGTGCGTGTCGATAATCCTAATCCGAATAATCTTATAAAACAAACATCCTACACATATTGCTTTGGATTAATAATAATAATAATAATAATAATAATAATAATAATAATAATAATAATAATAATAATAATAAAAATAAAATATCATTTGATTTTTATTATCTTCTTGAGAAAAATCGAACGGTTCTCCCTTAGCAACTACTGAGATCTTTGTCAACAGTGTGATTGATGAGTTATTTTATATTTAAAATGCATTGGGGGTCTTGACAAAATGTAAATATTCATGGAATAGCTGTAATAGTGTCCATAGCAACCTACTTAAGAGTTCGTGAGTGAGCGATCGCCTGTCAAGACGAAGAGGAATTTGCAGATCAACATGCATATTGTAACTAGAGCCAAAACACACTCATAAGCGCATAATCCTGGGAGTTTTCCAAATTCTATTATAGTCATTTGGGATTAATTCGGTAGTTTAAATCAAGATAACCATCTTGCATTAATCAATAAAACAAGTAAAGAAAGTTAGATGCATCGAAGTTTTTAGATGACGATTGACTATTTGTATTCTTTTGAAACATTGGAGTGTTTTCTCATCTTTCATGTAATTTTCGTCAATGTTTTTGGGCAATGGAACCTTGTGCATTCGTCAGGTTTACATTGTAAATTTCGGAAATATTTCTATCGAACTCAAATATGCGATCGGAGATAGCATGAACTCGTTCTATCAGCAATGGACCCGTAAGACTCCTAGGTACTTCGCAATTGTATTTTGAGGGCCGCTAGAACGGAGAATTGAACCTTCAACCTTGAGAATGCAGTAACTCACTAGTGAACACCACGAATTGCTGTTCACGAGATTACGAGTCTTGGGCCGTGTGCACTTATTGTACCACGCTATTTTTAATAGTATTTCCTTGTTAAATTCACGTTTAACTGTATCGTTTTTCAGGGTATTTTAAGGAAAAAGTTTTAGAATTGTGACGAAGCATACTCCCCTCTCCATGTCAGAAATGGATTTATAGATATTACCATTATTATTTCAGCACAGTTCAATAAGTTCATTAGTACTCGGGTCTTAATGAAGGGAAAATCGACTGAAAGGTAGTGAAACTATCACTCACGGTGATCACAGTAGTCCAAAGTATGAAATAAAGCGAATAGGTGTATGTTATAATTATTATTAAACCGTTCATGTTTCGAAGATATTTGTTTTGGCACATAATGTTTCTATAAGACAAACAAACCATTTTTCTAATTATCCAGACGACCGTACGCATGAATAGCTAATTAATGTTTCATATAAACTTATTTTTGTCATTTTTTTTTAGTAACAGTTTTAATAGAAGTTTTATAACATAATTTGGGTGAAACAAAATTATGTTTAAACGAATCAGAGTTAGTCCATGGAGAAGCTGAGTTCGATTAGATCATTCATCTTCATGATAACGATACTCCAGAAATTCTATTCTCTCACGGTATAACAGAGATAACATATAAAACATATGCTTTAATCAAGATCGACCGTCAGCAGCTTCTGCCTAATTTTGTGAGCAAATACGTGTCAGGTTTGTATTTCTTTATATAAGCCAAAGCGTGTTTTATATTTCATCTAATACAACAACACGAATTCTCATTTTAAATGTGTAACACCTATTTTATACAATATATTTTGTACCATAAATTAACATATACTCTCTATACTTTTTATACATCTCATAAGAATTTGCAGTTAAAATATATCATTTTCCTCAGATTAGAAAAAAATTATCAAATTATACACAACATTCAATTGATTTTCCTATGTATTAGCCCATTCATGCGCATTGTTCGCATCGGTTTAATTGATTGTCTTAAGCCGTATAAATTTTTCCCGGGTTATTTATCCGGTCATTTGTGTAGGAATTTTTATTCTATAAATTTGTATTCATGATGTAGTGTTTGGTGCATATCAACCTTCTTTGAGTTATTTAATGGCAAATCAAGTTATTCTGTTAACAGTTTTAATATTTCAAGCTCTTTTCGCTATTGTGTTTGTTTTGATAAAGTGAATGTATTGTTATATACGGCATAATAACGTTGACCAACCGTTTTCTCTCAGATCACCGGTTAAGCAACGTTGAGCATGATCAGTACTAAAATTGGTGACCAATTTGTGAATTCTAGCCTCTGTAAGAAGAGGGACGTACACACCTCCCTTCAAGGGTTGGTTGGTTGGTTGGTTGGTTGTTTTTGTTTTACGGCATATCAACCCTTTTCTGGTTATTTAATGCCGAATCCAAAGATTTTGAAGAAAAATATTTTAATAGAATATATTTGTTGTTTTCAAATCAGTTTCTATTTAACCCATAGTTGGGGCCATAATAGGTACTACCACTCCGGGTTTGAGTGGACCTGGGAGCAATGGTAATTAAAGGGTGGCTCCACACTCCCCAAAGCCCACAAGCTGGGGCCTCCCCACTGGATATAGTTTAAGGTCATATCCAGGACCCCTATTGAGGGACTTTTACCCTCTGCAGGGGGGCAGTCGGCGTATTCTAATGCACCACCGACAGGGCCTGCGAGAGTTGTAAAAACCTGTCGATGTTATTTCACCTAACGGAGATATACAAGCTACTGGAGATCGCTTTTAAATTTTATACTTTCATCGGCATTAGTCCTACGGACGAAACAGATTAAACTCAAATATGCTTAGCACCGTATCTCTCTTAAACACACACACACACACACACACACACACACACGCATAAATGTCTAGTTTTATTTTTGGTCTAGCAGAATATGTAAATGAAAGAGAAATGACAATGGCATCGATATTTCGGATACTATCAATGGCCCGGACTACCAGTATGTTTACACGGTTTGATGTGGCAATATCACTTAGTATAATGTAGTCCCACAATGAAAAATAATGATATTTATCTTAATCCTCATTAATTTATATTTGATCAATGATATGTGTTTTTTGAGAGTTAGAGATATCGAAGAATCCGTTTTTCCTCTGTTGTTATTCGTTACCGGATTTCTCAGAAGTTAGTTCATTTAAAAATCACGTGCTTACAGTATAAAGAAAAAACAAGCACATAGAATTGTTTCATAAAATTATGCATTACACTGTTAAAACATTTTGGAAACTGCAGATTGTCTTAATATCGACATGGCACAAACCCGTGCTATTATTAAAGGGTATGATTAAAGGAAATTATTTAGTACGACATATAGACACTGGCAATAGGAACTGACTAATCAAATGGGACCACGTTCTCCTAGCAACAAACCAAAACTGGAATAGCTCCTGAAAAAATAGTGGATCCTTTTGAATTCTCGAACATAATTTTTCGTGTTTATCCGAAAAAAACTTTTCCTCCTTGTTCGCAAATTTTAAAGTTGAAGACCTATCCAGATCAGCTACGTACCGAAAGATCTTTTGCAGCGCCAAGATTACTACATATTAGCTGTCTATCGGAACCCTTTTACATCACCACGAACTTATACAGATGAGCTACCCACCGAAAACTCATCTTCAGGACTTTTACATCTCCAGGAATTATACAGATGAGCAACCCACCGAAAACTTATCTTCAGGACTTATATTAGCTTCAGGACTTATTATTAGCTACTAACCATAATTACTTTTTCATCTACAAGACAATGAAAATTAGCTTCCCATCGGAAAATAGTTTGACAAAAAGAACATGGGTTTTAATTGAGAATATATAATATTGCTATTTAAATAACAATACTATTAAGTAGAAGTTTAATTGACACCGGCATGTATCTTTATTTAAATATTAATGCTTAATAAATATTAATGCTGTATAAAGTTCATTTATGTTTCCTATCAATAACTGTTAAATTGCGGGTGTATATATGTTTACGTCTTAATGCAGCTGTCGTTAAATGTATGCATGATAGATACGTAAATACATACATATATATATATATATATATATATATGTATATATATAATAATATATACACCAATATATATATATATATATATAAATGTATATATATTATAATATATATATATATATATATTCACCAATATATATATATATATACACCAATATATATATATATATATATATACACCAATATATATATATATATATATATATATATATATATATATATATATGCTAAGGTCTCTATCACATGTAATGTATACATATATATATGTATATATATATATATATATATATATATATATATATATGTGTGTGTATATGTATAGACAGAAAGTGGGAGTGATGCAACTCGTCTCGTCTAGTATTCGAGTGTGTGTACAACAGGAATATGTATCTTTTTGTGCGTGCATGCGTATATATATATATATCAAATACAGTTCAATAACTATGGGTAAATTCATAATATGACCATTTCTTTTAACAAAGGTATATATATATATATATATATATATACAAACATTTCAGCTGGCGTTGCCCGGGTGTTTGGATGTGTATGTTGAGCAAAAAACAAAAAAAAGGTCGTAGTCGGACAGCAGGCTCGAACCTATACCGCAAAGGAGGAAAAGAACCGGGTAACCTAACTTTTATGCTGTTACGACCACCGCCACAACGGAAGCGACATGTGTTTAAATAAAGGCTAGGCAATCTAAAGGAGAGTATAACTTTAAAAAATATCGAATAGAAAAGTACCTAGTTTAAGGGGAAGATATTAATGTTTTTAGCCAATTCTTTCATATTCGTCGTGTGAAAAATCGAACTTTAAAACGATACTCTTAAAAGGTTCAGACAGATATGCAAAAAGACATACATACATTTATATATTGATAACATACAATGTTTGACCCAAACTGATGAAAAATCTCGCCCTGTATCTGAATACCCTTTATGCAAAATTTCAAATATTTAGACCAGAAATTGTCTGAGTAATTTGAAAGAGAGCGCAGAGGTCAATTTTTGTTCGAGTTTTTAACCCGTTACACAAAATTCTCAATAAAATAAACTTAAAGTTATCCTACAGTTGTTGCAAAAATTTACAGATGATAATTCAAGCACACAATAACAAAATATTAAATAAAAACAATGTAAACAACAACAAAATACACAATAAAAACGTAGACACCGTGACAAAAAAACTAACACTAGCAGAAATAATAATAATAATAATAATAATAATAATAATAATAATAATAATAATAAACCAACCCCCGGACAACAACAACCATACTATAAATAAAAATACTAAGAACGAGCAAGATAAATGCAACTGTAGACACCGCACACTTTGCCACTTCAAAATAAATGTCTAACCAAAAGCGTAGTTTACCAAACCACAATATTTGCGAAAGAAAACCCAAATAACAAGAAATATTGCGTAGGTATGACTTCCTTAGAATTCAAAACTCGATACTATGACCACAAAAGTACACTCAACCATAAAAAACACCGCCTAAAAACAACACTAGCGAATAAATACATGGAAGTCAAGGAAAGCGGACGTTCGCCGGTAGTCGAATGGAAAATAATAAGACAAGCTACCACGTGTAGGGCCCTAGACGACTCATGTAGATTATGCGTTGATGAAAAATTTGCTATCCTGTAATTTAAAGAACCCCAACATCTATTAAACGATATAAGGGAAATAGCAAACAACTGTGTTCACAAGATAATATTTTCTCTAGGATAGCGATACAAAATAGTTAAAAAACTAACAAAACAATAGAAAATAAACAAATAAATACGTTAAAAACATGAATATAGATAAACGATTACATATATATGTATCCATATATATATATATGTATATATATATATATGTCCATATATATATATATATATATATATATATATATGTGCACACATATACATTTATATATAAACTAACATAAAAAACACTAACCTAGATTTAAAAAACATCGATAAGCTAAATATCCAGGTTAAATAGAGAACACACAAAGGAACAAATCAACTAGAGGTCAAATAGGCCTTTGTCAGATAAATGCATTCTTATTGGCTTATAGGAAGGGCGAGGTGGATACTAGTAAGCTGATTGGCTAACTAAAATTCAAATAGAAGAGGAGCATATAAAAACGACAGACAAACACAGAATTCGCGCATAAGCCTGAAGAATCCTAAAGTGGATGAAACGCGGAATATTCAGTGTAGCTTAATCGCCATATACATTTTATAACTTACTATATATATATATATATATATATATATATATATATATATATATATATATATATATATATATAAGCACATGTGTCGGAATGTTGAGATCAGGAATTTAACTTATTTCATCTTGCTTGTTGCTTCACAATTACTCTGCCATTCAAATGGCTTCTTCGAAGGAAATGTTACCTTGGAGTTATGCAACGCTCCATGGTATTTTATATTCAGCTATATTGCACACGTTTATGTCCAAGAGTGTCAAGAGACCAAATCTTAATAGGAGATAAAATTACCGTCCACAATATAACTCTCGAACTTTCTGACTGAATTCGTGTATAAAACAACTATTTTTGTTAGATATTCTGACGTCGCCAATAAAGTAATCATTTTTTCATGCAAAGTATTATTGTTTACAAAAAATAAAATTCCAAAACTTTATAATAAAATTCCAACTATAAATATTAGGCCACTACAAAAATATCGTTCTCGTACATATGTTACTTTTATATATGATTTCTGAGTTAGTTTATATATATATATATATATAATTATTTTTTTACTATAATAATTATTAAATACCTACAGTCAGAGAGTGATCAAATCGTTATACGATGATCTATGCATAAGAGCTAAATTGACCGACTTTTATTCGACTGAGAGTGCTCAACGATAAGAAACGAATATCTTAAAGGGGATGTAATAATTATTTTCTTTACTATAATAATTATTAAATACCTACAGACACTAGTGTTTCATCCTTTCGGGAATCTTCAGTGCAGGGTGTCACGATTAATACCAGTCGAACGATTCGAACGCCGAATCACGAGACATCTCTGGCTCGATTTAGCGAAGACCTAATCCATTCGGCTACCATTAACCGCGTTAAATAACGTCGAATTTAAACATTTTAATTTTAAATGTTCATTTACGTCAGTCAGAGAGTGATCTAATCGTTATACGATGATCTATGCATAAGAGCTAAATTGACCGACTTTAATTCGACTGAGAGTGCTCAACGATTAGAAATGAATTTCTTAAAGGGGCTGTCATAATTATTTTTTTACTATAATAATTATTAAATACCTACAGACACTATTGTTTCACCTTTCGGGAATCTTCAGTGCAAGGTGTCACAATTAATACCAGTCGAAAGATTCGAACCCCGCATCACGACGATCTCTCTCTCTCTCTCTCTCTCTCTCTCTCTCTCTCTCTATATATATATATATATATATATATATATATATGTGTGTGTGTGTGTGTATATATATATATATATATAGAGAGAGAGAGAGAGATATATATATCCATTTTAACGCGAGTTTTCCGCGCTCTCGAATCGTTTTATTCGTTACCGTTCTCAATCTCTTCATTCATTGTTTGCACGCTTTCGAACGCATAGACAATATTCACATCTGTATGATTCTCTTGTTCCCGTTCAAACTAGGCCGAAAAGCTCCTGATACAGCATGTGATATCAATGATGCGTTTGGCACAGGAGCCACAAAAGAGTTGTGACACAACTGTGGTTTTTAAAATTTCGCAAGGGTGACGAGAACCTCGAAGATAAAGATGGCTGCGACCGGCCGACTGCGGTTGATAACGAACATTTGAAAGATTTTATTGAAACCGATCCTCACAAAACCACACGAGGGGTTGCTGTTCAACTCGAGGTTTACCACTTTGCAGTCATTCGCCATTTCAAGCAAATGTGGAGTCCAAAACATTGGATAAATGGATACCGCATGAATTGAACGATGATTAAACAATCGTCGTTTTAAGTGACTTCAACGCTCTTTCTGAGCAATAAAAAACACACACATTTCTCCAGCGCATTGTGGTGTGGGATAAAAAGAGAAATCTCTACGACAACCGGCTAGGTTCGGTAAAGTGGTTAAATTCCGGCAATATCCACAACACTTCCTGAAGCCGGAATTGCACCAAAACAAGGTTATGGTGACTATTTGGTGGTCTTCAGCCAGTCTTATTAGTTAAAGTTTCTTGAATCCGAGCGAAATTATTACGGCGGAAAATGACTGTCTACAAATTAACCAAATGCACTAGAAGCTTCAACATATGTGCCTGATATTGGTCAATATGAAAGGACCATTTTGCCCCCATGACAATACTCTGCCGCATGTTGCTCAATTAACCGGGTATAAGTTGAACGGATTAGGCTACGAGACTCTGCTTCATCCGCCATATACACCAGACACCTCGCCCATCTTTTTTAAAACCTTCTCGACAAAAAAATGCTTCAAAAGTCGACATTATGGCGAATAGGCCTTCAATGACTTCATCACTTCCAGAACTTCTATGCTAATGGGATAAATAAACTTATTTCTTGTTTGCAAAAATGTGTCGATTCTAATGGTTTTATTTCGATTAATAAAGTTTATTATGAAAACAGTTATGATATTTTGAAGTTGGACGTTAAAAAACGACATTATTTTTTGCATCCACCTAATCTTTTGCTTTATTTTAATTTTTCTTTTTTTTTTTTTTGTCAAGTTATTTACATTGCTTTAATATATGATTCGTAAATATTCTATTGCTACTTTTAAATAAAATCCTAAAAAATATTTTATTTCGATAAAACATTTTTACTATTTCAGCGCTGGAATTGGCAATTGGCCTCTTGCCCGGGCAACACATTATTTAACACTGATATTATTTGAACTAGTACGTTATTAAAATGCTGATTCTATTGAAAGATTCTATTAAAATAGTCCCTGGATTTTTTAAATAGTATTTATTCGAATTATTTTGAATAACTTCATATAGTCTTAAAATTTATTTTCATGAATATGTATGCATTTTCCAAATTATTTATTTTATCTTGATTTGGTTTTTACTTATAGATATTAAGTATTCAAAAGTAGCGTAGGCCAATAATTCTTTATTATTACTGCATAGCCCCGAGATGTGGTGGCCCCAGGATACATTTTTTTTCAGGTTAAATGTGAAAAACGATGTTTTCCCAACCCTGGCTACAATATGTGCCCCGCATTTCGGTGTGATTTATAATTTTATTTGATTGTATACATATGTATTATATTTGTTACTCTATTTTGTTCCTAATTTTTAATGCCATGTCCCGGGATTCTATGATATTCTCATTATAATACTCCGGATATATTTAGAGAGGTGCTCTAAATGTAATGCTTCCTATTTTTATTCCGCCCGGATGAACAAGAAGAAATTGCAAATTGCACTCTTATGATGCCCAAAATTATGTCTTCATAGTCTTAAATATTCATTTATCTATTGCAAATACAATTACGGTGCTGACTCTGAGAAATCATGCCATGGGCGTCGACAAAAGCATAGATAGACCATTGAATCCCTGACAAAAGTGCATTGAGAATTGTAGTTACTAAGTAAAAAAGAATTCTGGATCGCATTATGTTGCTCATTTTAAAGGTACTACTCTCGGGTTCGTATGTCTGCAACTTTATGTATTTTAAAATATAGTAAGTTTTTCTTTTAGAAAAATGTAAGTCACGCTCTATGTTTGTATACACGTTAATTGCTGGCAAAGTTATCCAGTAAATAGCTGTGACCATGTAGAAAAACACATTCTGGATCACAAAATGTCGTGCGTGTTAATGGTACTCCTCCTCTCTGCATAGCTCTTTAACTTCATAAGTAAAAAAATAGGAAGTTTTAGTTTTAGAACGACAGTCGGATGAGAAGGTGCATTACGGACGCCGAAGCACAGCCATTGTTAATCGCTGGCAGAAGTTATTTGTGAATGGTGGTGACTCCCAATTGCAAGACTTCTCAATTTTGGGCTTAAAACAAAAGCAGTTTTATTTTTAAACGACACTCGAAGAGAAACCAACTATAAAATCTATACATAATAAACAAATCTGTGATTTTCATGTAAAACAACTAATATATACGACGTAAGTCCATAGACAGTGGAACACAGCAAAACAAGGAAGGATAAATAGATAAAAAATATTACTTGAAAACATCGAAATAGCTTGCACTCATCAAACGTCGTCTCCTTGTATAATATCACTTCGATGTAGCACTCATTATTGCATAGCCAGTAGCCTCGTTTTAGTGAAACTGTCATTTGGCGCGTTCTCAGTTCTGTGATATCTTATTTTGTGTACTTCTCTCTAGAGGCTGTTCGATTCGATACTCGTTATTGTCTATCCCGCGGCAAAGTGAACTCATTGTCGCAGTTACACTTAGGTGAAAATATTTTAGAAACTTTTACACTTACTTCAATGTTTTCTTTTTTTTTAAATATATCGTTTCGCTATTTTTCTTTTTTTTATTATTTGTACAGCAATTAAGATTTAATCTTCTAAAATACGATCGCGATTAATATCTACATCGATAACGGACCGTGAATAACTACACAGATTTCAAATATTTTACATATTAATATTTTGGGTAAAAGTAATGGCCCTAAAGCAGGTATGCGTAGAATAGCATTTGTTAATCTACTGATTAGAATGCTTTATTTTTTCTAGAAATCGATATGCAAACATAAAATAATCTGACAATTTTTCTAAAAGACAACAAACATTATTTAGGCACTCCATTCATATCCTAACATTCGACTATTATGGTTGTTTTTGAGTCGACAAACCATAAATTTACTACTTAAATTTCGTTAATAGAATATTTCACACCTATCATTTGTAAATGGTAAAAAGTAATTCAGAATAAACAACATACCTGTATAATAAAAATATTTAGTATAATGAAAAAAACATTGGTTTATTGGAATTCAATTTTCGCCGCCTCTAAAAGACTCTCTCCGTATGACGTGCCTTCAATCAAGGCGCCGATTATGTTTGAGACTGTACAGACCTATTGTTCTGTTCTAATATTGAGCAGTTCCTTTTTGTAAATCTAGATTTTCACAGGATTGTACGAGGTTAGTATCGAAGGTAAAATCTCATGTTTTAATACAAAAATTATGCAGTTACAAAGCGACAGTAATACCGTTTACACGAGGCACATTTAGTTCCCCGGCATTTATATGCCTACACAGTCACCACTTTTTTATGGGTGTACATGTGCGTCCACAGCGCATTTTTTCATACTATTAGTTCTTTCCAACAGTAAAGCCTCCTGCTATTTAACTGTTTGAGTAGTAGTTAAAAGGTGCAATGACCGGAGTGGTTCCAATAAAAGTAAGAATAAAGTCCCTCAGAATTTTATTCTCAACATTGTAATCACATTTTCAATGCACTTTTCGGTACTCTTGAATAATTTTATCCGAATTCTCGTGAATCCCCTTCAAGCATGGATCGGGCGAGACCGGCAATCATCGGCATCAGCCGAAGCGTCGTAACAGATGCAGACTCATGAAAAAAACCCGGAAAAAATGCAAATGTAAATAATAAACAATAACAAAAAAAAATAATTACCTTGAAAAATGAAAATATGTTTATTTCATTTTAGCATTTATTTTTTTTCAAAATATTTATCAACACAAAGTGTATTTGTTTTTTCCAAGAAAAGATGTGTAATCGTATAATTGTTAGGTGTAAGTATAAGTTATTTGTTTTGTTTTCTTTTTTGTCACCCTATGTTTCCTGATTTTCAATTTTATTTTCAAGACTTGTTGTTCAGTCAAGTTCCTTTGGTGGTGCTGTCCATTTGTACATCTCCAGGATAAATCATCCTTTACGCACGGTCTTTTTTTAAAGTAAAATGTTGTGTTTGTTGACAGCAATTTCTTCTCCTGCCAATATGAGATTGTCTGCATCGATTTTTTCATTTCTTTTTCTAACATGTATAGCTTTATTTTTTTGCCTTTCATTTTGCGGGTTGGCGCGTTTGAAAATATATTTGTTTATCAGCTTTTCTTTTTTGTTGTTGGTTTAGTCGCTTTCTGCCAATTCGAATGTCGTCTGCTTCCATTTAGGTAGCGCTTTTTTGTTGGCTAATAAAACTCCCACAAATTCAGTTAAATAATAATAAATAAATAAGTAACTAATCCAAAAATAAAAAGCCACTCCCCTTAATATCACCTTTAAAATTACTAAAAACAGAACAGACAAAATTAAATAAATAAAATAAAAAAGTCGAGTTAGCGTTTCACTATTTGAACAACGCTCGGCTGACACCGATGATTGCCGGTCTCGCCCGAGCCATGCTTGACACGAAATCACGAGAATTCGGGTCAAATTATGCAAGAGTACCAAAACTTGTCCAAGAATTCTAGGAAACATTGATGATATATCTTACAGTCTCAATCTTTTCCACACAACTATGGCATTCTCGGGTCATGAATTCATAACGTTAGTTATCATAACAATGTAATTTGTGATATCCTGTCATCCATTCGTTGGGAATAAAAATTAGGACGCATTACATTTGTAACGCCACTTGTGGGTTTAATGTGAGACTAATAGTACCTTGGTAAATAGATACATTCGTAGAAAGACGTCCACTCGCGTAGTCCATATTTTAGTGCGCACGATTTATAATGGGGTCGTTTAGAATGTCTGTAAAACAATTTTTCACTTCATAAATTGGTTAAATATATACGTGCATATATATACTTATAGATATATATGAATGTATATATTTAAACATTTTTCAAGTAATGAAATTTGTCTTATACATATACTGAACGACTCTATCATATAAGGTGCGAATTGATTTTAAATAAGTTCACATACTTTTTTCTGTATAAGAATTGGCATTAATTGTAGGCATTTGAAAACGCAGTATGTTATTGTTATACATGTTACGAGATGACTGACCAAGTTTTGTGATTCGAGATTCACATAAACAGCTACAGCAGGAATTGGAATACAGCAACCTGAAGCTACAGTTGCAGAATTTGGAAAATATAATCTCGACGTAAGCACGGTTTAAAAGAAGGATATGCTATAAAATTATTTTGTTTTCATGTCTAAGAAACGTATGGACTCCTTCAATCGGATCTTAGGTCATGATTCGCGAGGGACTGGGGATAGAGAAGTTTTTCTCAAGGGTGTTCAGAGAAAAATCACACTATTTGACACAGATGAACATCAAAACAGTTCGTCACCCTTAGTATAGTGCCAACTTTGCTACCCGTGGCTTTTGGTTAGATCCTAAGCTCAAGGAACACCTTAGATGTTGTCATTATGAGACAATTAAGGAGATGAAATAGAGTGTGACGAGGGTCACTGATACGCAAACACAAGGGGACATACCAGAAACTTACAGTTTTGATGTGCCTCTCACTACTGGTTACGTGCTGATAATGGATTCAGTTAAAATTTAAAACTTTATACGTCATGTATTATTATTTTGAAATATTGTTTAAAGAGAAACATTTATTTCGAACACGCACTTGGCATATAAAAAAATCTAAAGTTTATTTCATACTAGCTAGAGTGCCTGGTGTTGCCCAGGTGTTTGTGTGTGGGCGTTGAGCCAAAAGGAATGTGTAGTAGGCAGGCAGGCTCGAACTTGTAGCGCGAAGGCGGAAAAGAACGTTGGGGGTGTAAGGGTGTTGGCTGAGCAAAAAAAAAAAAAGAGGGGAATTGCGAGCAAAAATATGGAAGTAGGCAGACAGGCTCGAACCCGTACCCCGAAGAAGGAAATGAAAGTGCCTCTTGGGCTTGAGCCTGACTAGTCTCTAGGAACTTTGAGTAATATAACGTTGCTTTATTTTAAACGCTTTCCCATATTTTCCCCATACATAACGTAATGTAACGTGATGTTTTATTTGTACGTATTTCCGATTACCATTCGTTTTTTTTTGTTCTTTTTCTCCAAAACAAATCTCTCAAAACAGCTAAGTGAGGGCGAAACCGATAAGCTGACCACCCCCGTATTTTTCTTCTGTTTTCTTCAAACTGTTGACTATATTTTAAACATTGACTTTGCTTAAAACGTTTATAATCATGAATTTTAGTCTACCATTCATGATTGCTATACATAAATGTTGGGTTTTCGGCTATTGTGGTAATAAAACTTTTCAAATTTTGAGTTGGGTTGTGGAAGTTGTTAATTTTGGTCTAACTCGTTTATACCTTCTCTTCTCGTATTAATTCGATTTTCGATTATCGATACTTATGGAAGATATTACGACAATATAAAATCTGCCACATAGAAAAAGTTCCATTCGTGTGAAATTTCATTAAAAATAAACGACTCATATATTATTGAGTTCAACGAGAGCGAACACACATACGAGAGGCATGCAATAAGCAATTTCACTGACCCACTTTCAGTTGTCTGATCTAACTGAAATTTTGCATGTACAATGATTTATGTCTCTATGGGTTATGTTGCAATTTACAGCCCTGAATTCATTGTGGTTTCTGTTTTACAGGTGTTTGAACTGAGTCAGGTGTGAAATGGAGCCTGTTGAATGTCGAGGAATGATCCGGTTTGTGCATTTGAAAGGACGCACACGACAGGAGACTTTTGATGAAATGAAAGAAACTTATGGTAATAATGCCCCAGCATATGCCCTTGTAAAACGCTGGCATAGTGAATTCAAATTAGATGTAGATATAACTAAAATATTGATTTTTATTTTCGCTTTGATAACCATACTAAAATCATATTTTCTCTCAAAGAATTATTAAAACTACCTTCTATATATTCTCAGTCAAGCAATCTATTCCATGAAGATAAACAAATTTGTATAGCCCTTTGAAAAAAAAGGGTGTTCATTTATAAATAATTCATTTTTATTGGTTCCATTTTGCAAAGACGCTTACATGCTGTTATGCGTAGGTTCTACATACGCGCATAATTACGCTGACTTCAGGATTAACATTTCTTAATATCAGATATATATTAAATAATATATTTGGAATTATTCATATACTAGCATTTCAGTCGGCGTTGCCCGGGTGTTTGGATGCGTATGCTGAGCAACAAAAAAACGCCGTCAAGTTTTTAACTTTTACCACTTTTATAATCCCTTGAAATTTATTATTTTGGATCCAAATTACGTTATTAAGTTAGATCCAGGTCCAAGAAATCTATATCTGAAATTTCAAGTGTTTCGACTCAAAATTGTAGGAGGAGTTTGATAGGGTTCTTAAAGGTCTAATTGTTAAACATTGACCACTTCATTGCCAGATTCTGGCCGAAAACCGATTACATAGATTTTCCCATATCTCACTACCCTGTATATTAAATTTCGAGTCTGTAGACTTTAAATTGACAGAGTTATTTCGTAGGGAAATGTACACACACAGAACAGAAGCAGATACACAGACGGACAGATACACAGACGGACAGATACACAGACACGTTCACTTTTGTAGATATACTAGAATTTAAGCTTGACGTTGCCCTGGTGTTTGGATGTGTATGTTCAGCAAAAAAAAGTGGTAGTAGGAAGGAGGCTACAAACCTGTAGTGACAAAAGGAAAAGAACGGGAAAAACACCTGACGTCTATACTGTTACAACCTTTGCCAAGCCAGAAGTGACATTTATTTTTAAATCAAGCCTATACAATCGAAAGGAGAGGATGGCTTTCAAAAATGTTTGCGAAAAAAGCGACTCCCCTGTAAATAAGTGCGTAGTTTAAGGTGAAGATATTGATATTTTTAGCCAGTTTTTCGATATTTGTCGTCTGAAAGGTCGTATTTAAAACGATACTGATCTTGAGACAATCCGTTATCTCTGTCTAAAGTATTGGGCAGACATGCAAACATGCATACATACATACACACATACATTTATATATTATTAACTTAAACTGTTCCCTCTAAACCGATTAAAAACTTGTCATATCTGTGAATACCCTTTATGTAAAATGTAAAATTTTAGACGAGAAATTGTCTGTGTAATTTGTAGAGACCGCAGAGGTAGGATTTTTTTAAACTTTGACCCCTATTATGACCCCTTTACATTTATTGTTTTTGGGCCCAAATTGAGTTATTAAGTTAGGTCCGCCTTCAAGGAACCTATATCTAAAATTTCAAGTGTTTGGATCCAAAATTGTCGGAGGTGTTTGTTAGAGTTCTCAAACGTAAAATCGTTGGACTTTGACCCCTTAACAGCCAAATTTCTGTCCGAAAACCTATCACATAGATTTTCCAAATCTCAGTACCCAGTATATCAAATTTCGAACCTTTAGGCTTAAATTTTACAGAGTTATTGCATAGCGAAATGAACACATACAGACAGACATACAGACATGCAGATACATAGACATGTTCACTTTTATAGGTATACAAGCATTTCAGCCCGGCGCTACCTGGGTGTTTGGATATGTATGTTGAGCAAAATAAATAAAAAAAAGTGGTAGTAGGAAGGCATGTTCGAACCCGTACCACAAAGGAGGAAAAGAACGGGAAAAAAACCTGACGCCTGTTACGACCACCGCCAAACCGGAAGTGAAATTTTCTTAAATTGAGGCTAGAAAATCGAAAACAGAGGGTTACTTTAAAAAATATCGGCGAAGTAAACGAACCACCCTGATGAAAAGTGCCAAGTTTAAGGTGAAGATATTAATGTTTTTAGCCAATTATTCGATATTTGTCGTCTATAAGGTCGAACCAATACGATACTTATCTTGAGAAAATCCGGCACCTCTGTTAAAAGTGTTGGGCAGAAATGCAAACATACATAATACATAGATTTATATATTGATATCTAAAAAATTTCGACCCATACCGATGAAAAAGCGTGTCATATCTCTGAATACCCTTTATGTAAAATTTCAAATGTTTAGACCAGAAATTTTCTGAGTAATTTGGTAGAAACTGCAGAGGTCAAATTTGTTAAAACTTTGAAACCTATTATGATCCCTTAACATTTATTGTTTTGGGCTCAAATCAAGTTATTAAGTTAGAGCCATGTCTAAGGAAATTTCAAGTGTTTAGACCCAAAATTTTAGAAGCAGCTTGGTAGAGTTCTCAAAGAACACTTCGTTGGATTTTTACCCCTTAACAGCAAAATATCGTGCCGAACATCAATCACATGGATTTTCCGAAATCTCAGTATTCTGTATATCAGATTTTGAGTCTGGAGACTTAAAATTAATGGAGTTATTACTTAGGGAAATGTACACAGACAGACACACAAACACTTCCACTTGCATTGGTCCCCGGCGTTGCACGCGTGTTTGGAGGTGTATGCTGAGCATAAAAACAAACAAAAATCGGTAATTTTTTTTTAATTTGACCCCTATTATGACCCCTCAATATTTACTGTTTTGGGCTCATCTCAAATTATTATGTTAGATCTATGTCCAAGGAACCTATATCAAAAATTTCAAGTGTTTAGACCCAAAATTGTCGGAGGAGTATTGTAGAGTTCTCAAAGGTTCAAGCGTTGAACTTTGACCCATTATCCGTCAAATTTCTGGCTGAAAACCAATCCCAAAGATTTTCCCAAATCTCAGTACCGTGTATATCAAATTTCGAGTCTGTAGACTAAAAATGTACAGAGATATTGCGTAGAGAATTGTACACAGACACACAGACACACATACACGTTCACTTTTATATATATACTAGCATGGGTGCCCGAAAATGCCCGGGTGTTTTGAGGTGTATGCTGAGCAAAAGAAAAAAAGGTCAATTTTGAAAAATTTGACCAATATTATGACCCCTTAAAATTTACAGATTTATTGCGTACTGAAATGTACACAGACACACAGACATACACAGACACACAGACAGTTCACTTTTATATATATACTAACATGGATGCCCCGCAATCCTCGGATATTTTGAGGTGTATGTTGAGCAAAAATAAAAGGTCAATTTTAAAAAATTTGACCCATATTATGACCTCTTAACATTTATTGTTATGGGGTCACATTCAGTTATTTAGTTAGATCCATATCCAAGGAACCTATATCTAAAATTTCAAATGTTTAGACCCAAAATTGTCTGAGGAGTTTGGTAGAGTTCTTAAACGTAAAGTCGGTGTATTTTGCCCCCTTAACAGCCAAATTTCTGGCCGAAACCCGATCACATAGATTTCCCTAATCTCAGTTCCCCGTTATATAAAATTGCGAGTCTATAGAATTAAAATTGACAGAGTTAATGCGAAGGAAAATGTCCACAGACACACAGACGGACACACAGCAACAGAGATACACAGATACGTTCACTTATATATATATATATATATATATATATATATATATATATATATATATATATATAGATTGATAGATAGATAGATCGATAGACTAATAGATTATACAATAATATATACGTATACATAAATAGATATGGAAACCATTGCTTTGTTTACTGTAAAAAAAAAAATTCCGCAAATATTGTACAGGTATTAATCATGTAGAATATCTGCATGAATATAATTGCACGTAATATTTAACTGTAGATGATCATCCCATAAGAAAACAGAAATAAACTAATAGGGAATTAATTAAAATAAATGTTTAAAAGAATATGGAAATTATCTAGATCGTTTGCTAGTGAATTCATTCCCACAACCCATATATAAGAAAATTGTATTTTCTGTTTAAATAAATAGAGAAAATGGGTTTAAAAACAATATCAATACACACAAAGAAAAACGAATTTATAGGAGTATAGACTAGCATTTCAGCCTGGCGTAGCTCGGATGTTTGGAGGTGTATGTTGAGCAAAAAAAAACAAAATGTGGTAGTAGGAAGGCAGGCTCGAACACGTACCGCAAAGGAGAAAAAGAACGGAAAAAACCTGACGTCTTTGCTTTTACAACCACCGCCAAACCGATAAATTCGTAGGTTATAATTAAGGCTAGAAAATCGAAAGGAGAGGATGACTTTCGAAAATATCGGCGAAAAAAGCGACCCACCGTGTAGAAATGGGCCCAGTTGAAGATGAAAATATAAATAATTTTCGCCAATGTTTCGATATTTGTCGTCTGAAATGTAGCGCTTCAAAACGATACTGATCATGAGAAAATCTGTCACCTCTGTCGAATGTGGTGGGCAGATATGCAAACATACATACATGCATACATACATTTATATATTTGTAACTAAAAATTTTCGACCCACACCGATGAAAAAGCATGCCCTATGTCTGAATACCCTTTATGTAAAATTTCAAATGTTTAGACCAGAAATTGTCCGAGTAATTTGGAAGAGACCGCAGAGGTAAAGATTTTTTTAAAAGTTGACACCTATTATGACCACTTAAGAGTTATTATTTTGTGTTCAAATCAAGTTATCAAGTAAGATCCATGTCCAAGGAACCTATATCTAAGAGTTACAAGTGTTTAGACCCAACATTGGCGGAGGAGTTTGTTAGAGTTCTCAAAGTCAAATCGCTGAACTTTGACTGCTTGATAGCCAAATTTCCGGCCGAAAACCGATCACACAGATTTTCCCAAATCTCAGTAATGTAGTCTAAAGATTTACAGAGTGGTTGCGTAGGGAAATGTAAACGCGCAGACAGACACACAGGCATTTTCAATTTTATAGATATATAGTATGGGTGCCCGACGTTGCCCAGGTGTATGCTGAGCAAAAACAACAAAAATGAATGAGATTTTAGATATAGGTTCCTTGGTCATGGATCTAGCCTTATAACTTGATGTACGCCAACACTAGGGGTAAAATTTAAAAAAAAATGACTGTTTTTTTTTGTCCCGCATACACCTCAAAATACCCGGGCCACGCCGGGCACCCATGCTAGTATATATATATAAGTTAACGTGTTTGTGCATCTGTCAGTCTGCGTGTGTGTGTATGTGTGTGTGTGTGTACAGTTCTCTACACAATAACTTTGTCAATTTGAAGTCTACAGACTCGAAATTTGATATACAGGGTACTGAGATTTGGGAAAATCTATGTGATCGGTGTTCGGCCAGAAATTTGGCTGTTAAGGGGTCAAAGTACACCGACTTTACGTTTGATAATTCTACCAAACATCTCCGACAACTTGGGTATAAGCACTTGAAATTTTAGATATAAGTTCCTTGGACGTGGATCTAACTTGATAACTAAATTTGAGCCCCAAACAATAAATGTTAAGGGGTCATAATTCGCATTAATCTTTTAAAACCTTTACTTCTGCGGCCTCTACAAATTACACAGACAATTACTGGTCTAAAGATTTAATATTTTACATAAAGGGAATTCAGACATAGGGCAAGGTTTTCATCGGTTAAGGGGGAAAATTTTTAGTTTCC